>NC_068969.1:73641270-73876270 GCF_026419915.1 Harpia harpyja | reverse complement strand
AGTTTCAGATCAAAAAGTGTGCAGAAGGACTGTTTGTTTCATACTTCCAGTATAAAGAAGTTAAGAGAGAGAGGTGCAGACAAGTATGATAGGCCTGGAGGTAAGACACCCACTGGGAAGACACAGGATTCATGCTTACTTTGACGGACACCAAAAACTGACACAGCTCCTCACAGAATGTTCCACAGTGGTCACCCTCTTCCTGAATTCTCATCATTCTAATTTTCTCAATTTTCTCTCCCAGAAAGTTGCAGATACCATCAAAACCCTCACTGCAGTCAGGACATCCCTTCTTTCCAGAAAACCTGTTACAGCCTCATGGAAGATTAGCACGTTGTTTCAGTATGATTTATTTTTTACATCATTAAGCCGCTGTTTGAGAAGAGGAGGGAAGTATAGAAAAATGAAGTGGAAAAAGGAACATGAAACTGTGTCAGAAGGAGAGCCCTCCCATTGAGTCACGAGGCTCAGAGCAGACCCCCTTGCTTTCTGGACTCCTTCTCAAAGAGGAGCTCAGGGGCGGCTAGATCCACTCCTAGTCTCAGACTTGGTCAACGGTTTATGTTTAAAAGGATGAGGTGTAGGGACTGTGGAAAAGAGAGAAGGAAAAGAAGGAGAGAGAGAATGAAAGAAAGAAAGAAAGAAAGAGAGAAGAGAAGGGTTTCACCAGTCCTGGGTCCAGCGTTGGTCCAGCCAGTTCTGGAAAGCGCACTGAGGACTCATTCTCTCTTCTTTTATAGTGTGTTAGTTGATGATCTCAACATGCGCAGTTCCCACACCTGGGGTTCACTGGAATTGGTCAGTGAGCTTTGGGGGGGGGAGGTTCATTGTGGAGTTGCCTCTCTTTTCCTGCTGGCATGACCGCTTAAGATAGAAGCACAGTCCCAACTTCTGTGGGGCCTTCTTCCTCCAGGAAGGCATAAATTGTGTTCCTTCTCCTGGTCACTTAAGATAAGGAATTGGGGCTTTGGAGAAGTGCGTTCCCACCCTCCGTGGGGCCCTCTCCTCTGGCCACATTGTCCTGTTCACAAAACTCCAGTGTTTTTACAGAGGCTGTTTTCTCCAGCAAAGCTCATTAATGGATGTTTGAGACATTGAATTTGTCAGACCATCACAGGGTTATCATAAACAGATTGTTTATTTGCTCATCATTAATAAAGAGCAGAGTTATAATTCTCTGCCTCATACCCCCCCCATCACTTTTAAGCATGGATGCCTTTTATTTGGTTTTAATGCACTTTTGTCCACTTTCCATAAGTTCTTAATGACCATTGCCACTGGTTCTGATGCTACGTCAGGCAGTACCCTACGTACAATGGGGTGAATTTAATCAACTGTGACTAAATTGAAAATGGCTGACTCTTTAAGGAACACTTTAGAGCTTGAGAGTAAGTTTGATTAGGGTGTTTTAGATTTTGTGGGGGTTTTGGGTTTGTTGTTGGAGGGGTTTTTTGTTACATTCTTTCTTTCTCCTAAAAAAGATTACCTTTTATTATTACACATTGTTGTGTATTGACTATACAATGATGATATGAAAATCATGAGATTAAGGAAGAAAGTTTCCATGAAGTTTATATTTATTTGTATTCTGAGCTCTCAATATAGCGGACAAAACAAAACAAAAAATGCTTTCTTGTTTCTCAACAGGTATTAGAAAATTTTAGTAAAGTCAAGTCATGTCCATAGAGAACAAAAAGTAAAAAAAATCCCCCTTGGTTGACAATTAGTGGAAGCATTTTTCAACACAGCCTAATTTTAATCCTTCACCATGTACCTTGTAACTTTTTTAGTCTTCATCCCAAGTCATGAGGAATAGAAACTTTCACTCAAAAAAATAAGGTGGGGTTTTTTTTTTTTTTTCCTTGCAGGTTGCTGTACTCAGAAATAAAAGGTTTAAGAACACATCAAATTTGCAAGAAGTTTGATAACCTTATAAGAATTCGGAAGAACACAGGTATGCATTTATGTTTCTCACTGCTAAAAACAAGTCTGGTGTGGAGCTATGCTTTACCATCAGAACTCAAACATTCAGACACCTCATAAAAATAATTGTTATATATGTTTATTATGTACCTGGTCATTACAAACTTGGAAGAATGTGAGATCACAGCACTACTCCACTTAGGAGAGAGAGCATATGCTTTGCAATTTGAAGATCTGCCAGTGGGTATCAAAACGCAGATTTTGAGAGGCTTGAGCATAAAGCTTGAATGTACTTTAAAACAATGTAACAAACAATCTGCATTACCACTTCTTTCCCTTTTTACTGACCTAGCAGCTAGTTACAAGACTCCTTCTAAACAGCTCAGTATTTGAGAAGAAATTTTTCCTTGTGTATTTACCTAGAATGCCTATGAAAGGCACAATAACTTCTTGCTAAGAAGATGTGTATAGTGTTACCTGGCCCTTACTATGTCAAACTGAGTGCACATCTCTGAAATGGTGCTATTCACTTATCTTAGCATCCCAAGCAGACACAAAGGACATAAAAACAAATGGTAGGAACAAGTTCAATACAAAATGAGGATGTCACATCATCCTTTATGATATCCAGGATAATTTTTAAGTGAAAAATTGGTGTTCATAAAATAGTGAATGCTACTAGATTAAAGAGGATGAGCTCATAATACGCTGGACCACTCTTAGCTCAGAATCTTTAAGATTTGTAATCCTGACCAAGAAAAAAAGTAGCATTAGTGAGGATGCAGATTTTTCATGTCTCATTTAACTTGTTATTTGACAAGTTCACTTATGAGAAAAACATTAAACATATTGCTCCTCCCACGCTTAAATATAAAATGTTTAACTCTAGATACATGACAAATTAAGAGAAAATGTAATTAAATAACTCAGGGAACCCCACTTACAATTTATTCATTTTGCTGATTTTTGGAAGGTCCTGTACTTCCAGACATCTCTGTACTTATAGCATGCAACATTTGCTATGTCTTTGTGTCACAAAAACATTAAGTCCTGGTATTTTCTATTTGTACAGAGACATTTGAAGAGAACTAGCTGGTACCAATTTCCTTTAACTTCTGTTTGGGAACTGTGGTATGAAGGAGACAAATTTTTTTTCACAAGCAAAATAAAATGATCAAGCAATAACTGCTGCATCTGAAGAAACAAGAAAACCTAAAGACTCAGGAGGAACTCAGAAGAGAAGATACGAAGAACCAGACATGAGAAGAAGAGTGTCTTTGCTTGTGCCAGCAGTCAAGGACTCAGGTTGTCAGTAAGAGGGAGAATGAGAAAGAAGCTTACATGACTAAAAAAAAAAAAAAAGGGTGTGGATGTGTGCACTGATTTAGCAGGGTAGGCAGCCATAACTCCTAAAGAACAGGAAAGTGTGTCATGGAATGGTGTTTTACTACTTCATCTGCAACATAAAATTTTAATTATCTAAATCGGAAGTCATTATTTTTGGAAGACTGTCAGTTATGTATGTCTGCTTTTACTATATGTGAACAGGTGACTTGCAAGGTGTGGCTTTCAAAATCAGCTTGTAGACATGGATTAGCAAAGATGTTGCAGAAGACAGTGTGCACAGGGAGTTAGATGCCTGCTTTATTTTCATCATCTCAGAGGATGGTGCCAAGCAGTGGTTTGGCATGGATAGAAGTAATATCCAAAATCTGTATGACTGCACAAGGATTAAGAACAAAGTATTCCAAAAAGGGACATAAAGAGCTAATCTTACAATGTCCCTTAAATTAATTTTCTTTATGATCTCAGAGAACAGTTGCTGTAAATAGTGAGGTTACAAACATGCTTACATCCTGCCAAAAATGAATTTAAAAGTTACTTGTGTTTGTGAAAGTACAGTTATAATCGCATGGAGTAATTGTGTCACAAGACTTACCTAGCTAGACACAGGACAGACAACCATCATAGTCCCTTAAGTCCCTTGTTGGAAACAGCAATAATTTTAAAAAACTGTGAATAAATCTCTCTAATGTATCTTAAAAGTAATTATCAGGAGACTGTGATTTGGGGTTATGATGTTTTTCTTACACACCATGCAGCAGCAGTTCCTTACTGATTGAAGCTGAGATTGGGCCCCTTCATATTTTATACCTTGTTTGAGATGAAAGCACCTTCAATTTTCAAACCTTCATATTGTTTTGATTTTATTTATTTATTTAAACTTTTTTCTTTTCACATAGAAACTTTAAACACAGTTCTGTCCTGAACCAAAAAAGGAATGGAACCTGAGATCACCTTTTCTTATAAACTGGAATGTAAGGACACTTTAATAGGACAAAGGGAAATTTCTGACTTATTGCTGTAGTTATTTTCTTAGGAAGAATATCTCAAACTGTAACTTGCCTTCCATATTGTATGACTTATCTTTTTCCTTGACAAGAGCATAATACATGTCCTAAGTCTTCATACCTTGTGTCAACTTGATGGGAAAACAGGAAAATGTGTATAGCTCTTCATTTCAAAATACAGGTGCATTAGGCATCTTTTCTTGTACTATTTTCTACAGGAAAAAAAAAAAAAAAGAGAAAACTCTAGGAGCTACTTTAGAGTTTGAGCTATGCTCTCCTTTATTCTTCTTTCACAGTTTCTTTATGCTTTCAGCAGGGAAAGTGCTCAAAATTGGTTTTGGAAAGATTGTCTCAATTATAGTTTCTCTTCACTTCTACAGTCATTTTACCGAAGTCTAGGGATCCAGTGCAATTCTCATTAGAGCCAGCTGGAAGATTTCCACTGACTTCACTAAGCACTGGATAGGGCTTTTTATTTTCCAGATGAAAGTAAGCACCCTTTGCCCAGATGTGAAACATCCATTCCTTTTGGCCACAATACATACTCCCTCAACCATCATTGGATCCTCCAAACCCTTAGTGTTCCTACCAGTATACCTTGATGGCCAAATTGTGTAGCTAATTCACTGCTTCAATTAATCACTTCCAAAACAGAGTTAGAACATTCTTTTTGAAAGAAACATTTCCCTGTGAAAACAGTCTGTTTTCTTTCTACCCTGCTTCCCCCTGCCTCACCTTTATCAAAGAAGAAATAGTACAGTTTTCCTAGAAATACTCATTAGAGGGACAGCCACTACAAGATGTTTCTACTTATAAAAAATGAAAAGAAGAAGAAAACACTGAAGCAAAAAAACCAAAAATGTTTTCAGAGCTTGTTAAGCACTAACAATTTTTTTCACTCTTCTTAGATGGCAGGCCTGTTGCTGCAGGAGTCCATTCATTAAAGCTGTTTTACTCTTGTTACTTTAGGCCTCCGGGTCAGAAGAGCTGATACCCTGCAGTCTGCACTGAGAGGTATTCCATGTGAAAGTAACCATCACAGCAAGAGCTTGGTGAACAGAATCAAATTACTCACAAATCCATCTGTTTTCCATGTTTTCTTGAAAAGTAAGGTATTGGGCACATTGCTGTACAGTGCTTTCTATTGTTAACTTTTGTATTCTTCATCTCCAGGAAGAAGATAAATTTTGCACGCCTGCCAAGATATGGCTGCAACTGCAGAGATTGAAGGTCATCTCTCATCTTGCAAAGTGAGGATTACAGCTGTAGGCTGTAATCAGCGATAGGTCATGATGGCTCTAAAGCAACAATCATTTAATATGTACAAGAGAAATTATGGAGGTGTTTAAAAAAAATTACGTGGCCTTTAAAAAACCACTCTTGAAGAGTTGGGATTTTATATTACACATGAACCCTTGAAAAGGCATAGACAAAGAAAATATAATGTTAGTTAATAATGCTCTAGCTTTCTTTTCTAGAGTCTGATGTTGTCTAGTAGCGTATCCTACATTATCCACTGGATTATAATACATACTTAAGTTGCAGCTGCAAGGCTAAAGCATTTGATAGTAGTAATACCTCATTATTTTTCCTTTAAATAGCTGTGAGACAAGTTATTTGCTGGAGTAACTCCAGTGAGCTAGCATACTTATGCCAGCAAAGAATTTGGCCTTATTATTCTGTGTTACTCCTGCCATAACTGACAAAACAAAGTAATCTGGGGTTTCATCACAACTGGAAGTGAATGCAGGAATTCTGGTGGCTTAAGACTGCTAAGTGTTCAGAAGACCAAAAATACAGAAAGGTGTCACAGTTTAAGTAAAACAAGCCATTTTGCCTAATAAAATGAATCCACCCCTCTCCGGTACTTTATTACTCCTATAAACTGGAAAAGTTTCAATTTCAAATAAAGTTGCTATTCGGTAAATGAGAACGATAAGGAAAACATACATATGGTGTAAGGACAATGACTGGACTCTTGGTGGTCCAGTACCTAAACAATTGAAAACAAATGAAAAAAATACAGCTTGTTGAACAACCTGATGCATCAGGATAATATGAACAGCAAAAATGTGTTCATTTTTGAACACATTTGAACCTCCCTGTTGTAAAAAAAAAAGAAATCAGGTTCAATTTAACTACTAATGAAAGATTACATTTCTTTCAAAACTTCAAGAAATCTGGCCTGATAAAATCCCATGGCCCACAGTTTTATCTTTAAAAGGAAATTCAGAGGCTGAGAAATGTCATAACACTTTTTTTTCTTTTTCCTTACTTTTCCATTCTTGTTTCTTGCAGTATAATCTCTCCAAAAGACATCAAAACACCTACACACATTCTGATTTCTTTCAAAATTTTTATTAATAGGTATATCTAGCACTCTGATAAAAATCCCAGTTTTGCTTGATACCTTCATCTAGATGTTTTAGAAACTTAAAACAACAACAAAGGGATACATATCTGAAGATTAACAAACTGATGTCCTATCTCAAGAAGGTGAAGGTTTATTTTCCACTTAGAAAATATTCATAGAAAGAATGTAGTCAGAAAACAAAGTGTAGGACTATGGGATTGAGATTCTGGGATTAGGAAGGCAATATAGTCTATAAAAAAAAATCAATAATCAAAATTATTCTAAGCCATTTTATACTCTTTCCAATGCAAAGTTAACAGCTGAAATCTAAATACATAAGCATTTCTCATAGTGCAGCAAAATAGCTGCTACCTCAGAAACATCAGGATGACATCTACAATGTCAAATGCAAAATTAACAGCTGAAATCCAAATGCATAAGCATTTCTCATAGTGCAGCAAAATAGCTGCTACCTCAGAAACATCAGGATGACATCTACTCTGTCATTTCTTAAATACATCTTTTTAAATTCAGTAACAGAAGGGAGATTATAGATACGTACGTTTGAGTTTGGCTACAGCTGTAATGAAATAACCATAAAGTATACTTTGGAATAATGAAATTCTTACAAAATTAAATTTAATCCAGACCCTTTAATAGCTCTAATGGAATTTAAGTGATTTTTTTGTGTGTTAATATCTTTTACACAATCTACTTTTTGTGGTATTGTTATATCTCTATCTACCTGATTCCTTCCAATGGATGTGCTGAAATAGAACATGAAGTACCCTTCTCAGAGAGACTCTGACAAAGCTGAAACCATGAAAAAATTGAAATCCCTTTTTAAAAATACCCTTGTGCTTCTGAGACTGTCATTTTGTGCTACTGTTCCTTTTGATTTCTGGAAGGAAAAGGAAGATGACTCAAGTAGTACAGATGGTCCAGTTTTAGTGCGTTTCTGGCTGTCGAAAATTTCTTTGGTCAGAGTCTGGGTTTTACAAATGCTTTGAAATTAGTTTTCATTTTACCTGCAGGACACCAACTTGGATAAATTTGCTAAACATTACAGAGCCACATTCATACTGATAACTGTTTCAGTAAGCTATTATTGTGTGATTACATGGTATATTATGAGCAAGTGAAAATGTTTAATTTTTTTTGAAGGAGAATTAATTTTTTTTGTGGGTTTAATAAACTGAAAAGGCTCACAAAACTATCAAGCAAACTGCAGAACTGTTGCAGTCAAAGGTACTGCATGGTGATGAGCTGAGGGGAAGGCACCCATCTTTTAGGAATCAGAAAGCTGTCAGAAGTCATTATCCCGGGCAAAAACAGATTCTATAGCAGAATATGGAACAAAACCAATTATACTTCAAGTACATCTGCAGACGTTCTGGCCATTTTTCAAAATATTATTCTTTGACGATGAGGAAAAATAATTGAGTTTTAAAATCAACTGGTTTAGATCAGTTGATTGATTTTTTTATTTATTTTTTTCATTTCCAGGCATGGGATATGACAGGAGTAACCTATTATATCTCTTAGTAGTCTTGTGGGTTTATCAGGAACAAACACTTTGGGGAAAATCTGCTACCTTGACTACTTTAAGGCCAGAGACTCAAATTTTCCAATTTCAGGGGTTTTAAATTTGGAGCTTAAAAATTCCTGAAAGAGAAATCCTGAAATTTTATCATATTTGATTCCAATGAAATCACAGTCACTGTACTCTTGGAGATGCTTTCCACAGATAATCACAAACTAACAATTGCTTTCCAAGTAATTTTATTTTCTTTAAGTATTTATTAAAATTTTAGAATTAAATTGTATACTGTTTTCTTCTTACGTATAATTTTGTGTATCGTGAATCAGCTTTTTCTGCTCATATTTTCCATTAATAAAAAAACGCAAATAGCAATATCTCCAATATCAAAGTGTAATTGCAGTTTCAGTAGAATGCTTCTTTTCAATCAAACAATTCCCTATATAGAAAAAATGTAGGATATAAGCACCTATTTTAAGTCACTTGGCAATATCTTGCAAGTTTTACGGGCTCTCAGCTTAGATCAAGAAATTTACCTTTATCTAATCTAGATTTGCCTTCAATGGTAAATTCCTGATCAAGTTTCTCAATTACTAAACACTGACAGTTTATATTCTGTAAACTGGCAGATAAAGTGTTTTCTCTACTATATAATAGGTATAATTCTATCATTCTATCTGCTTGTGATAACCAGAGAAGACATGAATATTTAAAGTTCATTCCTACATGAACACTTTTCACTCATTTATTCATTTAGATGCTCAGAAAAACAGTGTATAAAGAGTAGAAGAAAAAAAAACCAAGAAAATCCAAGGCACTAATATGTCTTGTTTTAAAACATGAAGATGTTTTAATCATTCGCACTGGAGATTTTTTGTGTGAATAAGATGGTATTTCTACAGCACTGAAATGAACCTCAGATCTGTATTCCATCTTGGTCCAGTGGCCAGGAATTGAAGGCTCTTTTTAGATTAAAAGGTGATAGTAAAAAGAGAAACTGCAGTCCAAAAATCAAGGGCCTGACTTGGTAAAGATCTCTGTGTTACAAAAGGTGAATCCTTCCTGTAGAAAAGAATCAGGGTTGTTCTAAGATAAGTGAGAAGAGTGAGAGATAAGTAGATCCCAATGTTGAAAATAAAAACCAAAACCCACACAAACCCTCAGAAAAAGAGCTATGCAGGTCTGAAAGAGTTTAAAGGAGGGAAGGAACAGTTTGGCAGGCCAGTGAAGCTCTAGCCTGGAATATCTAAGAAAATTCTTCAGTGTTAAGAATGATGAAGATTTGTTTGCCATTGTTTTGTATTTCCTTCTGTAATTTCCTTTCCAAGTTTATAATCAAGTTTTTAGCACTTTCCTTCATTAGAATAAAACTTGCTTTCACTTCATGGACTATAGTCATGAAGGTGACTCTCAAAGTAATGAGACCAAACACTGCATTCACTACTGACTGAATTCATACTGAGAAACACTAACAAAAATAGCTCTTAGGATGTCTGCAATCTGATAGAATATGGAGTTTTTTAGAAATTTTTCCCACCAACCTGCAAGAGTAAATTTCAGTGATAGTAGTGTATGTGC
Organism: Harpia harpyja; assembly: GCF_026419915.1. Lineage (NCBI taxonomy): Eukaryota > Metazoa > Chordata > Aves > Accipitriformes > Accipitridae > Harpia > Harpia harpyja. The sequence goes on along the minus strand of NC_068969.1, from coordinate 73,866,525 downwards.
CAGGACAAAGGAAGATCTTACTCTTGGCAACCAGTGCTATACTACCAAAAAACAGGCTGCAGAGTTGCAGATCTCAACACAGAGTTAAATTTCTTTACACCCTTTCCAAAAATATTATCCAAAGAGATGGTATTTTACCATTTGCTGCTCTAGAGACATGGGGCAACTGAAATAAATATGTAGCACACAGATTTCATAAACAGTAATTCTGAAACAGTGAAGACTGGATTTTTGTCACTTAAACGCCAAGTACATATCTGAGGTGACTAAGTTCTAAGAATATTGTCCCTAGACAGTTTACCTACTAACATGAGGATTATGAGGGGACACTTGAGTTTACCAAAAACCAGACTGATGGTAACATTAGCATTTTTTTCATAGTACTCTGTTGATTATTGGGAAATTAGACTCCAATGTCAGGCATGTTAATTAAACAAAATGAATCCAGGCCATTTTCTTTACTTTGGAAAGTACGAAAGATAAACAGATCATAGCAAAGCAAACAAACAATGAAATGCACTTCTGTGTCTCAATTTCCTCACAGGGTTTGTGTTTCCTTCAGTCTTATATGAGAGCTTTCTGGATCTCCTTGATCCTTTCTGATCTTCTTCCCTCCCTTAAGCACATGACTCCTCAAATACAGAATAACTTCTCAGACTTGTAGTCTGGTTTTTACACATTTCTCATCTTCCTCTCTGAAATGACTACTGGAAGTAATTCCTGATCATTCCCCAACACCTGGAGTATCCCTTTAAATGAAATTATCAAAATACTCCCTGATCTGTAATTGATCATGGCATTATCTGACATCTATTACCTATTTATCTAGTTATCTAATTGGTAGACCAATTTTGCTGGTATACAATCTACTTTGTCAAGGACAACTTCCAGTAGAAAGAAACATCATCAAAGACCAATGAATTATGCAGCAATCTTGGGTTTTACAATTATGAGAGTTATGCTCCAAGACAAAAGATAGGAGAGGATGCAGACCACCCTCATTAGTAAAGCTAAATTCACAGATTGTTGCACTAAATGTCCATAATCTCCAGCTGGAATTATATATTGTGCAGATTGCCTTTATAATCCTGTTTCACAAAGACTAGTTGCCATGACCATTTTAGGATTAATTTTAGAGTGTGAAGAAGTCAGCTCTGAGATAAAAATGTTAATGTCAAATATTCATTTTTCAATGAACTGAAAATTAGCCTCACTCAACTGAAAGGTCATCTGAAATCAGGATGACCTACCCCAGTCAATGTGTGAACTGACTTCTGGCAGCTTAAACTACCACTTCCTCAAAATTACCATACTCTGCTCAAGTGAGTATTTGTTTTGTGCTTTGGAGCATGTCATGTTCCTATTTAGTCTGCATGCACTGCACATGTTTGATGAGAAAGAGGTCCCTTTTGCACTGAAGACTGAGATTTTGGTAAATAATGAAAGCTACGAACTCTACAATGAAATGTATCAACCTTTTTCAGAATGGCGATTTAATTTTTAAAATATCATGAGGCCTTTATATTTTCATGGGCAGACACAATAATCCTCTGCGAGCAACAAAAGTAAAACATTTTTGTAGACGCAAACTTGGCTACTGCTATGCAATGTAATGAAATTAATTATCTGTTAACAGCAGTTTTCTATGAGACCAAAACTGAATCATTCAGTGACTTCACTGAGAATAACATCATATTCTTAGGACCCAGTTCCTACTGGAAAAAATAGATTCCAGTAGGAATTACTGCAAGGTAGATCTGTATACAATCTGACTGTTGCATCTCCTGAGGCTTGTTTTCACTGCAATGTAAACTAAGGAGTTGACGGCAATATTACTGATAACTTTCTCCTCAAGGTGTGGACGGAAAACAGTTTGAATTGGGGCCTTTACTAAGTTTTGGCATGGTTCTCAACTTCAGAACAAAAGAGGAGAAACAGATACCATATAAAAGGTCACTTGTATAGTACAGTTTTGACTCTATCATGGGGATCAGCTGTAATTTTAACTGCAACACACACACAAAATTTTTATTTTAATTAAGCTAAAGCATCCTAATAAATGAAGGAAAAGATGCCAGTGTACTACTGATTTGCCTGACAAATCTTTTGCTTATGAAATTCCATATAATGGTCCTTGAAGTTACTGAAAAATCCTTTGTTCATAAGATCATATCACATCAAAAGGCTGCTGTGGTGGAGGAAATATTTCTGTACCCCTTCCCAAAATGCACCAGGATGTTAAGCCTTATTGTAGATCACTATTATTTTCTGACTTCAGATTAAAATTCTGATTGACAATGCTTTGTATAGTTAATTTTAAAAAAGAAGATGAAAAATGAAACTTATAGCCTTGCACATTGACTGAGGATTTTTTACTTCTCATAAAATTTTGCCTTTTGACAGACTATTTTACAATCATGTAGCTCAGATTTGGGATGTAATTACTGGTATACACTGATTTATAGTTTTGTTTGTTTTCCAGTTATCTTGAAAATTTGAATTTTGGAGTCATCTTCCTGAAGCCCTTGATGTACAATCTTTAATAATTTAAGTATGTAAGTTACAAGGACAAATAAGCAGAATAACTTAATTAAAAACCTGCATGTTGCTTATTTTGCTCATAAATTTGCGTAATATGATTGTTTACAAGTATACCTGTCCTTTGTTTTAACCTCTAAGCATTTGACTTTACTGTAAGGTTTAACTGGAGATACATCTACAGTGTAACCAGTGTACAGTACTTTATTCCTATGGCATGCAGACATACAGTGCCAATCTGAGGCCAAGTGACTGCACCATGTCTTATGTGTCAATCATAGCTGGAATTGATGCTTTCCTAGTAAATCTGCCTCTGTGCCTACACAAAGAAAACCTTAATGTGCATGTTATCATGATTTTGCCACCAGTTATGGTCACCTCAACTTTGCCTTGTACCCAGAAGTAATTTGTATTTGGTCTTGTAATAAAGTTTCCCTACAATTCATTCTGTGAAACAAATCACAGGTTTACATTATTCCTGGAAATTTCAGTGTGACACGTGGTCAAATACGAATGTTATATTTTTGGTTTATAGTCTCTGTCAAGTTGGATGAACTTGAGAGAACTAACTCTCTAATGTTAAACCTGCAGTGAAGACTAACTTTAAAAAGAATTCTAAGTCTTCAGTCATTTTGCTGAATTGCAGTTGTTCGTTGTTGCTAATAGTCTCCAAAACTTGTGTTGTCACTGCCACTGTACTTTTGGAAATCATAGACTGAAGCCCTTCATATACTAAAGGCAACTTTCAGCCATGTAAGCACAGCAAAATGGCCTAAACCATCTGCAGATTTTCAGTACAGGATTGGTTTGCTGCTACAAAGCTGACAACATAACCTGTGGGTTACCTAATAGGCAGGGACTCAATTACTGCAATTCAGAGAGCTGGCACTCATTTTTGTTTCACATAGGGTGAAACCAAAACTTGTTAATTTTTTAAGGAGGTTTAGGGGCAATAACACGTTCATTTCTCCCAAAAATAACCACTAGCATTTTCCAATAAACTACCATTACCTCAGCTGTTTATACTGTATTTCCAAGAACACTACGAAGGTTTCTGGACCATTTTTACCATTAATAATTATTATGGATCACCATGCAGTACAAATGTGATCCATGTCATCTATGTATATCACCACATTAGTCAGGTTTGACTGTAGGAAAGAAAAAGGCATAGTAGAAGCCATAAAATTGGTTTGTCTTACTGTACTGCTAGCCTATAGTCTCAAGCTCAGGAAGAAATGCAACAAGCTTACATGGTCCAGAAAATGACCATTCAGAATAGTAAATTTCCTACTCACACTTCTGCAAAAGGAATGTAAACAGCATTCTGATTCTGCAGAGTTTTATAATGTATTTTTAAAAAAAGGTTAAAAATATCACAAAAGTGCAAATGAATGGTTGCTCGGATCCCATCAATGGACAAGGCACAGCAAAGAAGCTTGAAGAATTCTGAAGAACGTGGGTTGCTATTGCTATCGTTAGACAAGACAGGTGCACACGATAGGTGGAGCGATTCCCCATGTGCCCAGCGCTGCAATAAAGGAGTGCCTGCTTCTTAACTTCTCATTGCTGTTAAGGAGTTTTATTCCGGATTTCGGCAACACTATATTTAATTCTCTAGCTCCACCTAAACATGCCTTCTCATCTTGACAAGGGCAAATGAACAAACCAGACTGCCCTTCCTAAACACATCACACACAGATTTAAGCCACAGGTGTGATGATACAGTAAAAAGATGTTACCGGTAAGGGTAAGCCAGTTAAGGCTTAAGACGGAAACCTGTTCCACTGAGATCATCCAAATACTGTCATCTTCCCTGCTTTCTTACAAAGAAGGGAGGGGTGACACCACTGTGGTGGTTTCTCAGCTCTAGAAACCTGCAGTAGCTCTGAATTAGGTTAATTGAGTCAGTCCTTGCTAACAGATGTGTTCCATCTGGGCAGCCAGCTAAAACTCAGTAGGGTTTGTGAAAAATGTGGACAAAATAAACTACCAACTAATTGATTGAAATATTCATCAAAGGATATGATTCAGAAGAGATAGGCTCAAGGAGGGTTCTGACTGAATTTGCTTTGGCCTTTCCATTCATTCAGAATTCCCTGAAGGTGACAAGAAGGCTGTATTATTGGTTAGATGTTCTCAGCTCTCTGCATGGGTATTAGGAGAACATGGTTGCTTACTGGTATGAAGGAAATCTGTGCAGCCCGGATAATGTACAAAGTGATTATCAATTTGCAGTGAAATTTATGTGTAATGTGTTTTGTCCTTATAACATTTTTACAAAAAGGCACTCCTATAATTATATCAGTGCACAGAAGGGGGGCACGATAAGTGGCTGGTTGCATTTCCATTGAATTGGTTAGAAAAGCAGAGACATAGCTGCTGTATTAGCAGTGTGATAGGGCACTAATGACAGTGACAGGAAAAAAATTTGAAAAGTTATTATTTGAATTTAACTAAGTAAAATGAAATATAAACAAGAAGGATTCTCACAGATGCTGCTTTTCCTGCTGCTTTGAGTAGTTAACTAAACAGACTGGGGAAACCTCTAGTCTTGCAAGATATTTGACTGAGGAGGGTGAATCCCTGCCTCTGTGCAAAATTCAACCACTCATGACCAGTTGTACAATCAAGGTCTGATTCCATTATTCAACACATTACCTCTTGACAAATAATAAACTGATTAAAGGAAGAATTTCTTGAAACTTCCTCCAGTTTTCCCCTCCAAATTGCTTCCCTTCCCACTTTGTGTCCTTCAACTGTGAGATTTCACAAAGTCTCAAAAATACTGCTTAGAACAGAGATCACCCAATGCCACATCATGCTATTACCAGCATTTGATCAGATCAGCCACAGCTTTTTCTAGTTAAGTTTTGAAAATATTGAAGGATGGAGATTCCACAACACTGGAATTGGTTGTTCACCAAACAAAAAGTTGGTTACCCACAAAATTTTGGGGTAACTAGTTCCAGGGCTGCTCCAACCTTCTTGTGAAAAAGCCTGTCCTAATGGTGAATTTGAAGGGTATCATCTTTCTGGACTATATAATAACGACACATGAATAATCTCTAGTAAGCAATCGACTGAACAAAAAGTCCTCCAGGAGAACTTATGGTAAAGCTAGAAAATTAGACAGATCTGATCCTCCTCTTCCCACTCACCAGCCTTATAAAATTGTACTTACATGGCACATCAATTACTTTGGAGCAAATTGATTCTTTTATTCAACAAGATGCTTATTCTCCAGTAATGTATGCAATAAACTCAGGTTTGCTGTGAAGTAAATTCATATTTACTGGGAAGTAAATTGCGTGGTCCTGTGAATAAGTTTGAGAGGCACCCTGTGTATAACATAAATAGTATCATCTTTCTGTCTTTGCTCCTTTCTATGTGCTCTTTGATGATGGTCTCTCTAATAAAGACAAGATACTTCTTAAAAATTTGCTTTATCCCTTCTATGAGGAATTTCACACATCAAGAACCAGGGAATGCCAAGTTAAGGTATGCAGCATTTCTGTAACACTGAAGAAAGTGTTGAAAACCTAAGACCCCAAAAATTTAAAGGGAAAAGTTTTTGCAACAAATATTTTGACAAGTTCTTTTAATTAACCTTCTCTTAGGGCACTAAAGTAAAAGCTTTCTGTTTGAAGCATCTTTTTTTGAAATAACAAAAGGAAAAGCTGTCTGTGGGCTCAACTTCTACTTCAACTAAAACCAATGATTGCCACTATTGGACTTGAATGAAATGGATGTGCCCTTTAACCTGCTCTGCTAAAATGTGTCTACAGCCACCAGCACTCAAGAAGTAGTGCTGTTAGCCATGCGCAAACATCCAATATCTGTCTCTTAGTTATTGTGAACTATAGCAAGGTTTATTCAAAGAGATATTTATGCATGAATAATACGTAGCTTTCAGCTTAGAACCACTACAGGTTTAAGTGTTTCCCTTCGATTTGTGCCCTGCATGAGTCATACAAGAAAGCTGCTGGGCTGACGCTTCGTCACTGAAAATTTACTGGAGTTCTACTCTTGACCTTAATTTGTGCACAATCAAGGGGATTTCTAAAATCATAGATGTGTCTTCTTCTAGCTCTGTTTGTGCCAGTACAGATGCTTTACTTCTGATTGCTCATTACTCTTCTATAACTGCCAATGGAAAATATCATGTGAGTGAGCCCTAATCTGCTTTAGAAGATGGATCAGGGTTAGCTCAAGCCTCCTTCATTGGTGGGTTAAATTATTTAATCTAATTTTACCAGATAGGATTCAAAGGAGCTCACATAAGTTGCTCCACTGACAGAAGGCATAGGAATTGAAAGCACAAAGGATGGTCACAAAGCAGAACAATTATTTAAAAAGTAGATATTTGGCTTTGGCTGAAGAAGCCAAAGATTTTAGAGAGAAGTCATTGAGAAAACAGGGAGAAGAGCTGACCTGGACTAAGACTGAATCAATCCACTATTTATCTTTGTCTCCAAAAAGGCAAGACTTCCTTCCCCTCCCCACCCCCCAGAGACTTTCCAAGCTAAACCTGTGCAATTCTATCCCACATAAAACTGTATTTGTGCCTACAATGCCATTTCTGATTACAAGTTGTGAATTCCAAAAGAGCCTGGAAAATATATAGCTAAAATGACCAGCTATATATCTAAAAATACGAAAGCATAGGTACCATGTCAGCCTCACACTGCCAATTTATACTGTGAAAGTCTGGAAACTTTAAAATCCAAATCACAAAATGAACACTCATAAAACGCCACAATAGACCAGGTATTTTTAAAAGGTATTTAAGCACCTAACACCTATTAAGTCTACGCCTAATACACACTTACTGATTTCCCCAAACACTTTTAAAAACTGTCTTCTGTGTTTCTAATGGGTATACAATTTGTAAACTCATTTCCATGGTTCCCAAACTCGTGGAGGGCACATGTGTTCATGTGTGTGCATGCACGTACATGAGAGAGAGGAATAAGGAGACACACGCATATTTTTCTATCACAGCAAAACAAGCATAACAACATGTCAAAATCTTTAACAGCATGCAGGGAGTATGAACAGGGATACAATTAGTTTTATTTTCTTGCAGGACAACTCAATACTCCAAAGTTGAAGGATTATACTACAGTCCAAATTACAGTTTGTCTGAGAGTCCAAGGATCACCAGTGAGATTGCCACACTCTTGTATGCAAATTCTTCTGCAGTTTCCTCTGAAATGTCATTTTATAACCTTATGCCATTTTTTTTTTCCTGTCAAACAAGCCCATGGGATCTAAATTGGTCTCAAATTAGTGTCTCCTTAACCACCAGCTATACTGCCAAGCAGATTGGCTGATACAACTAATGGTTCTTTAGCAGATAGTTCTTCCATAATCCTGGCTACTGTATGCTTCATTGTTATATTTTTTTCCAAAATCAGACAGACCTTAAAGAAGCAGAATAAAAGATACACATGCTTGCACATACACATATCCCTTGTACTCTGATTTGCCAGAAGAAGTGGATTGGCCCAAGTTCAAGAGCCATTCTTGAAGCAGAACCTCTTTTAATCACATTTCATACAGCTGAAGAGCCAATCCAAGCATATAAGTGAATGCTACCAGAGGTTTTTAATCCAGATAAAACCCATTTTGCAAAAGAACTGAAAAACCTGCTGAAATACAAAGGGAAATATACATCTCTGACATACAAGCTACTCTCACCAATAGTCAGAATTTTTACTTTCATTCACGCCCACACCCACTACTAAAAATGATCCCATACTTCTGACATTGTCAAGGAGGCTTTGAGATCTAAGAATTGGTACCACTGCAGACTAAATACCTACAACCGCCTGACCTGGTGAAGGATCCTGAACTGCTTCATGCATGTGTCTGGAGACCGAGACCACTGAAGTGAGAACCAGGAGACAACACAGGGAAGTTCAGATCTTCCAGCTACCAGGAACTTACCTCCCAGAAAAATCAATGTTTTATAAATGACAGCTTCTTATTCCTTGCCTTTTCCATAGCCAGTAGCTAGATATTAAAATACATGGACTGCTCGGTGTCTTGTTGGTGTACAAATAGAGACAAGAAATTATTTTTTACATTACATCACACATCTTCCCCCCCCGCCCCAATCCTTGCTAAGAATCAGACATTAATGCATCTATTAGATAAGTTGTACATCCATCCATCCATCCATCCATCCATCCATCCATCCATCCAGTAGTGGTCATGGCAGATTAGATTCATATCTTCCATTAACTGATGCTAGGAGATGTTGACCTGATTTGAAAAGTACAGTGCTGAAAATCCAGTCCTTGCTGAAAAAGATGCTAATTGTTACTTCCTGAATAAAGGTTTCTGTAAGTAAGCTTTGCAGACTAACCACAAGAAACTTCAAGAGGAAGTGGGAATATTTTCAAGGACTTGAAAAGTTTTTGGGAAGTACATGTTTTTTGATAGGAATCCGCAGCGTGTTCCCAGAAGCCTCTGAACCAGTCTCTCTCTGCACTCTGAAAACAAGGATTAGATCTCATGCCTTCATAACTTCTCCATACTATAGTTCTATCTTCACACATAAAAGTCAGCAAAAATGATCTTTCTGTACTATGGGCCAACTATACCTAGAGAAAAATGTCCTTGCTACACTCACAAGGTTACAATAATAACCATGAAATGATCTTCGAGCTAGATGGAGATTGTATTGACACAGATGAAAGAAGAGTGACATCAAGAAGAAAAAGAAAATGGTGACGTTCAGATCATGACTTGCTTGTGTAAATGGAAATATAGAAGAATAGTACCTTAAGAAAATTGATACAAATGTGAAATTTTAGGAACTACAGATAATTGGTAGCAAATACACTTACAGAGGAAGTTGGGAAAGTTTGTTAGAAAAGATGAAAGAAGGAACAGAGGGCTAGCTCAGGTAGATCAGGTAGAGAAGATTTTTACGGACAACAGAGGAAAGACTGGGGTAATATAGGCAGTGTGTTAAAAAAGGATGTGAATTAGGAAAGACTGTAGGGTAGGAAGTAAAGAGAAAAATAAAAAGCAAGAAATAGTTAAATATTATTACACATACAGCTAATCTGCAGAAGTCTGGAAGGTAGGGCGGATCACCTGAGCCATTCCTGATCTGGTAAAATTTTGAGTTGCAAAGAGGAACTACTGTTTTGGCTGACTTGTTCACTTCCAGAGGCCACCACACAGTTTTCAACTGTCTCTTTAAGCCAGACTAGTGATTCTAACTATACATGTTCTAGTCTCTCACACTTTCTCTGTGTTACGTTCTCCAAAATGTGTCCATAAGTCCCCTCTCTGTGCCATGCTGCAGAGGCCATAGGGCAAGAATAAATCAGGAGGTAAGAGTTTAAATTAGATGCAGAAGGTGAAAGGAAGCCAATATAGAGATTTGAAGAGGAGCCATCCTATAAATGTGTGGCAACACTTGTCTGTTTTAAAAGTCAGCCTCCTGCTGTTCACATTTGTATTTAATTTGCAAACAGTAGGCGGAAATTTGGAACTTGCAGACTTTCAGTTCCTCCTGATGCACTGCATGTTTTAGCTGGGAAAACACTTATCCAGACTGACAGTGTCTTCCTTAGCTGAATGAAGGTCAAAAAAAAGATGCCAAAGGAGATGCCAATGAGAAACACAGGTTCTTTAGCCTATAGACTGACTCCAAATGTTAAGCTCCAACTAGTGTTTCAGGAGCTTTTTTTAATGTGACTAGACTGACTGCAGCACTTAAAAATCTTGATAGCATGGCATTTAACATGTACTTAAGTACCATTTTGCATATTTCCATAAACGCTACAGAACCTCAGTTATTTTATTATATTTTGGATAGTATCTCTCACCTTAATTTTATTTCAACTACTTTTCTATTTGTTTCTTTTTTTTCAGCATAGTTAAAAAAGTCAGCTTCCATCCTCAGTTTTTGCTTGCAGTTATGTAAACTTTCCTCTTCCCCTAAACACAGTACAGTACTTCAAAGCTATGGGTTTGTATTCCTTCTGCACTGCTATCTGCTTCCAGTGCTGGGGAAATGAAAGACAGCACTGCATGAAAGTGTCTCTCTCACTAGTTAGCTATAGCAAGCCAGCTCCACAGTTTTCTCTCTCAGAAGATCTTCTGACGCCATTAATCACCTAGGTGATCAGTCTAAGCACAAAATCCAACTCAGGATGTTTCTATACCTTGGTTGCTGGAAGCTAGGAGGCCAAAGTAGGGGAAGTATGTTGCATGTGCCCAGTTCCTATGTTATTCCCTTATGATCCACTACTATGATCTACAGACAAGAAACCATAGGCTAGAGAGGCCTATGGTCTGTCCTGCTATAGATGTTCTAAAGTATATCATATGTTGCCACTTCATTAGCCTCCAGCCACCAAAGTCTCAAAAGTCTAGACAGGATCTACTTTCCTAATAAAAAGAAACAGGACAGAAAAAAGAATCTAAAAATAACAATCATCTAGATCTTTTTTGCACTTATTAAAACAACAAAAAAAACCCCACCCCAAAACCTCAATTATTACTTTCCTTTCATGTTAGACAAAATGTAGGAAGAAGCACAAATGTAGCCAACTAGAGTGACTTCTAACCAGAGACATAACTGTAGTTGTAGCAAGTTTGTGTGTTGGACTCGCAGCCCTACCAGAAACCCAGATCAATGAGAGCCTGGAATATATTTATTAACTCTTCCAAAAATGTTTTTCTTTTGGACTGAGACTAAGCATTATAAATTTAGCTCCAAAGTAACTGCTTTACACTGTTGTACATGGGGGCGGGGAGGAGGAGGGGGGAGAAGGACTAGAACAGCTCTGGCACTTTACTCATTTAATTGTAGAGCTGCAGTAACTCTGCTGCTCTGTCTCATTCTTCACTATAAAAGCAGTTGAAAATACTTAGTGTTTAAAACACAAATTAGATTAGTTTTTAGCAATGCATTTGAGCACTTTGTTACCAGTCTCTGCTATCAGAGATACATAAAATATGTACATCCCAAAGCTTTTCTAATAGAAAGTTTCAGAGGGCTGGAAGTTGCAGTCCAGACTCCAGATAGGATACTCTTGTGTCATGACATAGACAAAGCAGGGATTTCCCAGGTCATCATGAAGCTAGACCCAATCAATTTTGAGTACAGTAGTGTCACCTATACACGGCAGGATACCAGCCAATTATCACCACATTCCTGTATCTGCACTGAAGGGCAGGGCCCAGGAAGCACAGAAGACGTGGTCTTGCTTGTAAAGCATTGTATGGGGACATGGCTGTAAAAAACAAGACATAGGCAAGGAGGCACAAGCTCCAGCTGTAAGACAGGACATTATTTGGCAATAAGCAGTCAGGTGCAAGATAAAACTAACTTACATGCTTTAGAAGAGCTTCATTGGCTAAGGGACAGAGTCTGTGCCCACTTTCCCAACAACGAAATGTAGCATCATCAACTGAACATGAGCTCAAACCCTTCATAGATGACTCTTCCAGCTTCCACCATATGAAGTTACTTATTTTCTTCAACATCTCACTTTCCTCTCTTCTTACACCTGACAATGAGATAAATGAGCCTTGTCCAAACTTCACTTCTCATAGTTCCTTCTACATACACTTGGACTAAGCAACTGTGATCAAGTTTTGGTATTTTTAGCATAATTATAAGCAGAATCTGAACTTCAAAAAGAACCAGTGCTCTGAGGAGAAAGAAGGAATCACTGTGAAATGAGTCCTTTTTCCTCTTATGCTCCTTGTTTGACACTGGTAAGAGATTAAGCAGAAATGAATTCTTAATTAACTGATGTGTTAGTACATATATCTGGAACTGGCATTTGGAAATAGAGGAGAAAAAGCATATTTCAGCATCAAGCTCAGTTTAAGAATTTTTCTAAAGGAAAATATGTTTTTGTTAACTTGTAATTAGGCAATAAATTTACAGGAGAATAGCAAAAATTTTTTTAAGGGGAAGAGAGGGGAAGAGACATGTTTTGCACAGAAATAAAATTTTTCAAAATAGGTGGTACTTTTAAACCACAGTCTATTGCAATGTAGTGTCCTGGGTAGCACATATTCCATTTGACTTGAAATAACTGCATAATATGAATCCCTATTTGCTATATTGCTCTTTACATTCATAGATCTCAAAATAAGCTACAGAAGACAAATATTCAAATTTCATAGATGGGAAGTGCTGATGGTTTAGTAATTTGCTCAATGTTTGTAAATTGTTGGCAAATCCAGGAAGAGTTTTCTTGTTCTTAATTCCAAACCAGTGTCCTATATACTAGAACATTCTGCTTGTCCCTGGATTTTGCATACAAAAGGAACTCCTTAAATGCCTGTATCTTATTGTTATTATTGCACTCTCGGCATTGTAGTATCTGAGCAGATTTACATTATTTAGAAATACAGCAATCTTCCAGAAGATAGGTTTGAGACAATAATCCCATTTCTAGCCTTGGACACAGATTAATTACTTATCAAAGCATCCAATGTGGAAAATCAAAGACAAACGTGAAACAAACTTTTTTTTTTTGCAGTTCTTTGAAGTTACTTCTCTACCAGCAACCAGCTGCTTCCTGAGATATGTCTGCTTGTTTTCAAGATTCTTATTTTCTCAGTACTGAGCAACACTAGGTAAAAATACCTGGAACAGGACTGGACCAGGATTAAAAGCATATGGGAAATTACGATGTTGTTATAGCTGTGTATAGATTAAACAACAGCATAATCTTCATAGTACATCCTAGATAAATTTATCCTGAGCATTTCAGAGCTCTCAATCTTAAACTCTTCACATAATGAAATTATGTAAAGCATATTACAATGTCAGCAGTGCAGGTCATATGTCAAGATGTTAAAATAGAACAGAAATACAGAGAGTACATTTATGAACTCAAATATATGTTTACCTTTATGGTTTTACCTATAGGAGTTTAGACATGTTAGAATGAGTAAAAAATTTGAGTCATCTTCAGCAAAGTCACACAATGTCCAAACAAGAGAAAACAAACAAAGAAAAGAAACAAAATGTAGGTATTAAGGTGAAAATTTCAATACTCATAGAACTGCTGTTGTACTGATTTACCCAAGCTGTAGGTCTGGCCATTTTCCAAAGATTTTGAATCATGACATCCATCAGTATTAACTGTAAACTCAACACTTGGCAGAGCTGGGAAGGAGCATATGCAAAGAAACAGCAAACTGAACACATACAAATATACTCTAATAACATGTACAGGGGAAAGTTACATGCAAGAAATCTGTACAACTCTGTTCACAAACTTAGAGAACGTCTGTTAAGCAGGATGATTCAGGTGCACCCAGCAAATAAACTCTGTGTTAATTATGCATATTTTTCCCATTATATTATGGGTACTTCAGAATGGATTAGGATTAAAATTTTGTCTGTAAATGTGGGCCAGACTATTAAGGTCAATAGGTCTTGCATATCTTCAAGAATTCATAGACATTAAACACTAGAACATACTCACTTTTTAGAATTTGAAGAAGGCGTCCAAGTACAAAAAAAAAGAAAACAATTACGTGGTCACAGGAACAAAAAAATTACTGGTTAAAAATATTTACACTGCTTTTGTAAAATTTTCCAAGATTTGCAAAGTATGAAGGAAAAACCTTGCCTGTTATGTAATATCATCACACTCCAGACTGAAATACGGAAGACAGGTAAGTTTACTAAGGCTCTCTGATATCAGTCAGCACACACTGTATTTTCTAAAATGTATGCCCAAAAAGTATGTCTACTTATGTTTTTATTAGTTTAACACAAGAACTGGTAGTGGATATGTGACATGTATGCAGAAGCAGCTGTATTGACCTCCATAGATGACTGTTTATCATCTACACAGTTTTCATAACCTTTTTCGGAAAAGAACATTGATCTTTTGTTAATAAGGTAAAAAAGGAATTTTGGAGTGTTAATTTTCACCAGGAAACTTAAAGACCAATTTTTTAACTTAGTACACAGTCTGAGATCTGAAATTTGACTTCCAGAACTACCTATGAATTGTACACGCATTAAGTAGAGATGGCTTTCATCAGCAGATCACGGGTTTTCTAATTAATTGTCCATAACAGGCAGATTTAATAGTGAATGTTGTAAAAATATTTAGAAAGAAAGTTTGGGGTTTATTTGACTCTAATAGACTAAGTTTCCTTAGCTGCAACTCTTTTGAACTCAGTGGTTTTACTCTAGCTTAATTGAGGTGTAAAGCAAGGACCCTTGTCTGGAGTTCAGTAAGAGATATTTATAAGTTCATAATAACTTCAAAATCTTTCCTTCTGTAGAAATACCACACCTAATACCTCATAGACACATTCCAACTAACAACCTAATCCAAAGGGGTGTTTCTGCTGTTGCACACTGGCTTTTAACCATTGCAACTGCAATGGTTATGGTGTTGTAAAATTAAAGAATTTCATCCAAAAGATTAAGGTAAAAAATTAAGTACTTTTTTAGGCTTTTTAAAGATCCATTATCACAATAATGCAAAGCAAATCACAGGAAAGCTTAATGTAATGTGAAGGTCAGACACACAGAAGATAGTCAGTTGGTAAAGAAACTTGTCACCTTCTCCAATTTCTGCTCTTTCTGCTTAGTATTTTCCTTCTCCTTTTTCTTTTGTATTAATTCAGATTTGATTATTGTGGTTGAGAGAAGTAATAGAAAAGGGATTTCCAGAAGGCTGGTAATCTGATGCCATCCAGTACAGGAAAGACCATTAGCAGACTTCATATTTTGTCCTTTTGTTATGAATGTTACCAGAGCTTGCCTCCAGCCTTGTTTGACTAGTGTTTGTAAAGCCTTGTCCCATGAATGGAAATTGACATTTTGAGATTAAACAGTGTGCTTTTTGAGTTTTAGTTAACAATCAACTTAAAGTCAATGCAGAAATGAACAGGACTTAGAAACACTATAAAATGTTGGTATCTGATATTACCTTTCCCCAACATCACAATCAAGGGATTGCTGCTAACATCCTTTCTGCCATTGCAAGAAAAAGACCACGAAATTTTCAGTACATATCTGTATCCTGATCTCAACAATATAAGACTATTTTTATGTCCCTCTGCCAATTTGCTTTATTAACAGAAACCAAAATAAATATATGTAAGTATCTCTTTGCTCTCAATTTCTCATTAAGTGGTTGAGTTTTCAGATAGAACAATCCCTCAGATAAGCATTAAATTTAACAACTAACACCCTTTTGGGATTAGTTGTCCATCTGTTTTCTTGACTGAATCTTACCCTTTTTAAAGTCAAATACAAAAGCAGGAAAACTTCAGCAGAGCTCAGATTTCCTCCAATATGTCTTTCTCTCTCAAGATTCAGTAGTAACTTTTTCATTAGTTATGATGAGAGATTAATATCTGTAATTGGAAGCATAACATCGTAATAAATGTTTAAACTGTTTTTTTTTTTTAATAGATCACAAAATGGTTTGGGTTGGAAGCAACCTTAAGATCATATAGTTCCAAACCCACACCATGGGCAGGGACACCTTCCACTAGATCAAAGCCCCATCTAGCCTGGCCTTGAACACTTCCAGGGACTGGGCATCCACAGCATCTCTAGGCAACCTGTTCCAGTGCCTCACCACCCTCACAGTAAAGAACTTCTTCCTTATATCTAATCTAAACCTACCCTCTTTCAGTTTAAAGGTATTACCCCTTGTCCTATCACTACATGCCCTTGTAAAAAGTCCCTCTCTGCCTTTCTTGTAGGCCCCCTTTAGGTACTGGAAGGCTGTTATAAGGTCTCCCTGGAGCCTTCTCTTCTCCAGACTGAACAACCTCAACTCTCTCAGTGTGTCCTCATAGGGGAGGCTCTCCAGCCCCCTGATCATCTTCGTGGCCCTCCTCTGGACCCACTCAAGCAGGTCTATGTCTTTCTTTGGGTTTTTTTGGTTTGTTTGTTGTTGTTTTTTTTCCTGGAAGCTTATACGTTGGAGCCAACAAGTAAAGTTATCATCTGGATTCCTAAAGCCTCAGCCAACCCTTTCATTGCAGAAGTAATCTATGCATTGTGGTTTAAGCCCAGCTGGCAACAAAGCACCATGAGGCCAGTCACTAATCCCAGTGGGATGGGGAGGAGAAAATATAACAAAAAGCTCATGGGTCGACACAAGGACAGGGAGGGATCACTCACCAATTATGGTCACAGGCAAAAAACCAGACTCAACTTGGGGAAAAAAACCGCAAACAAATTAAATTGTAACTAATCAAATCAAAACAGGATAATGAGAAGTAAACCCAAATCTTAAAACACCTTCCTTTCTGCAGGCTGCAGTCCTTCAGTCACAGACTGCTCCAGTGCGGGCTTTCCCATGGAGTCACGGCCATCTTGGGGGGCCTCCCCCTTCTCCGGCGTGGGGTCCTCCATGGGCTGCAGGTGGGCATCTGCTCCCCCGTTCCCCTCCATGGGCTGGGGGGGACAGCCTGCCATCTCACCATGGGCTGCAGGGGCATCCCCTCCTCCGGCGCTCCTCCTCCCCTCCTTCTGCACTGACCTCAGTGTCTGCAGGGTTGTTCCTCCCACATTCCAATGCCCCTACTCACTGCAGGTTCCCCTTCTTAAATCTGTTCTCCCAGAGGCGCTACCACTGTCACTGATGGGCTCGGTCTGGGCCAGCGGTGGGTCCAACTTGGAGCCGGGGAAGCTTCTAGCAGCTTCTCACAGGAGCCACCCCTGCAGCCCCTCCCCCCCTAGCAAAACCCCACCACACAAACCCAAAACACTATATCAGATGTCTGAGAACCAGTTCTTGGAAAAAAACCTGAGCAGTACAGTTAAGATCCTCCTAGAAGTAAAGCCCAAACAGTTAAAAAAAATCCACAGAAAGATATTTTTAAAGTTTCTTTTTAGGAAAATGTTTAAAAGAAAATTATTAATAATTACTTATTGCAAAAACTAAGCAAGAGCTTAAATATTCACTGCCTTTAAAGAGGATCTAACGTGTCCCAATAAGTAGAGGGGGCACACATGGTAACAGACAAAGGGGAGAAAGAATTAGCATCCAAAGCTTTCATCAGATTTACAAATCAGCCAGTCCAATTCATTCTTCTTTTTAATCTAATACATCCCAAAATTACTTTTCATATAAAAATTACAAAGTAGCAATCAAAACAACTAATCAGGATTTGTATAGCCATGTGTTTCCTTGTCACACAATGTCAGGAATAACAAAGTTCATATCTGAAACTACTACCTTTTTCAGTGTTGACAATGATGTTAAAAACAATCCCTGATATTCCTTTGCTTCTTTAATTTCCTTCATGTATGTAATAAAATCCCTGTCATCTAACCTGCCTTTAAAAAAACACAGCAATGTGTGGCTCAACTTGTGGCTCATCCATGGCTTTGAATGAAGTGTAAATTACTGCTTAAATTTTCAAGATTAGTACTGTATCACAACAGCCAGCAACATTACTTTTTTGCTTTATTGTCTCATTCTAAAACTTAAATATTTAGAATCCTGCTGCTCAAAACTATTCCAGAGTGAGAAACACCCCTGGTCTTTTGTGAGCTTCTGTTTTACCCAAATTATGCAAGCCATTAAGGCAATGTACTCAACAACACAGATAAACTACACTGCACTATGAGATCATGTAGAAATATTACAAACTAGAATAAATATATAGATGATGTCCAACATAACTGACTTTCCAAATACCACTGGATTGTTTATAAAATTATTTTATGTAATGAGACAGCTTGTTCAATAGAAAATGTTGTTGTACAATATTGACAAATACTCCAGTCAGAAATACTTCACTGCATCTGCCTCCAGTCCAAAGGGACAGGGATTAGCTGGGCACTGTCCATATGTGAGTTGGTATTATTTCTCAACTGCTTGATATCTCTTTAGAATATGAAGAGCTCTGGATTATCAAAGGTTTTAAAGGTCAAAACCAACATGCAGGAACATGAAGAGTTTGTTCATTCAGGTATAATGCTAACCAATGACAAATACAGATCCAGCAAAGACATTTGGAATTGGTCAAGAATTACATTAGAAAGAAGCTGCAGCACTTATGAGTCCTGGTCTATGAACTTTCCAATGCAACTGTAGCTCCAAGAGGTCATCAAATTACAAATCACACACACACCCCCAGATTATCTTTAATTATTTTCTTATTTCCACATTGGATGTCCACCTATCTCCAATCATCTATCTTATTTTCAGCTTCAACCAAGCTGATTCCCTGTTTAACATTTATAGCAGTGAGGTTCTGAAGATTAACACTCTTAGCAGATAGGTTCATATGGACACTGGCAACATGCCATCTCACTACTTCTCTCTCTGAATCCATAGAGAAGTTGAGTAAAAAGAGTTGGAGGAGGTCCTTGTCACCCTAAATAACATCTGTGAAATGGACTCTGATGGACTTTCAAAATAGTAGTCCATCTCTCCTACCAATCACAGCCATGTCTGCAGTTTCTCATGGTCATAGATACAGACTTCTGAAAGACCTAAGACTTCTGAGTCATATTTCCTGTCAACAGGAGATTATAAACCAACACAGGAATGTAATCTAAATACCATCTCCATTGTACTGTTGCAAATGCTTTATCTTGTACAGCTTACAATCAATATAGCAAGTCTGCATGACTTCTAAACACTGTGTGAACCACAATATTAACTCCAAATGCCCTTCTGACAGCCTTTAATCAGACAGTCAAGGGTCAGCAAACTCTGGGGATTCCAAGGTAATTCCTGTACTGTTTTAGCACTTCCTTTATTTTATTCTTTCACCTTTCCCTGTGTATTCTTCTCCTTCTTTTCCCCTTCTGAGAAATGACATTTAGAAGCTGGACAGGAGATAACAATTTATTGACAATAAGAACAAAGTTATTATAAAGTTACCATGAAGGGATGGACCAGAGCTGCCTCCTTTGATAATGGACCTGCTGTTTCCATTGAATTTAGCACATGGCTCCAACTTGTTGTTGTGACCTGGAAACTTTCAGGAACTCTGAGAACAATCCCTGTTGAAATCACCCAATTTGCCCCAAATTGAAAATACTAATGTGGAGTCAAGGATCCTTGGAGATAGAATTCTGGATAAAGAGACCCAGTCTGGTAACTGTGTAGTACCCAGTCCTTTTTCATTCTTTATATTTCATTGCCTAAGGTCACACTTATACTGAAGATGGTCTATAAAGACAGTATATTAAATATTGTGAAGAAATAGTAGGAGGGGCCATAGAAGACAGATGTAACATCAAAGTCTTTGCTGTATCCACATGTTTTTGAAGTGGGTATCTCCAGATAAAGTTTTAAACTTAAGCATACATAATTACTTCCTACAGGATATAAATTTCTGAGAAGGAAAATTCCCATGTGTTTGGTGATATTCTTAGGGTTGATACAGCAGTATTTTAGGATGGCTGATAGATGGCAGAATGAAGAAGTAAAAGAGAAAACAAGTAAGAAATTAGCAATGGTTGCATCTCCTCGGAGGATGTTTGTGTGTCTTGAAGCCCTGTCTCCAGTCTCTGGCAGCACAAGCTCCATGTCTTTTTTACCAGCATGTGCAGTTGAGATACATACTCACTGCTTCTGCCATGGAAATTATGGATTAAGACAGGACATGTTCGTATGCAAAGGAATGTTTTCGTGTGCATATCTAGGGTTTGTGACCCAGAAAACTAGGAGATATGTGGATAAAGGCCATTTTGAGTCCACTCTTCTTTACTTGCAGACATTTGAAAGCTGATCTTCACCATATGCTCAGATTTCTGATGTATAACCTTGTCTATCAATTTTGCTATGAGCTGTTCTAGGGAACGTGGCTTTTCTCATCAGATTCTGATTTTATTGCACTCTCTGAGATGAAAGCTGAACAGTTAATTCCCTAAGTTCCTTTGAATGTTGTCTTGAAAGTTTTTTTCACTCTAATTATTTTGTCATTTACCTGTATAATTTAACTTTAAAAAACCAAATCCAACATGTGCTATACTACTCGTTATTGGTTTTTGTATTCTGTAAAGCCCTGTTTTTTCCAAAAGGTAAATCACTAACAATTCTACTCAGCACCTAAATAGTGCTCATTGTGTTTAATGTGCTTCACAAACATCCATCTTAATGAATTAATGATAATTACTGAACCAATAAGAAAATGTCAGTATTTCATATTCAGGTCAGAAAGAAACAAATTTCTGTCACACTAGCAGAAACCACATTTCCAGTAGTAGAACATGCTATGCGAAGCTTGTTCAGGAGAAACCCATGTTCTTTCTGTGTTACCTCTGTTCATCGCACAACGAAAACCTTAAGGTATAATTTGAATACCATTGTGGTCATGCCACATGAATGTATCCCTTTGTTTTGTGACCTTCCAGTGCTAAAGACATCTGAGAACTATCAAGGACCACTCTGCTGTATGTGCTTCAATATGCATTAAAACCATTACATGTTAGCTGTAGTTCATTATTTGTTCTGTATCATGTTACCAGATTTTGCAGATGATTTAGTCTTCTATTTTCCTCTATTCCAGATGGTTTTATTTGTACTCTCCTTTTATAGTTTTTCCTCCCACCCCCAGGAAAACTTTCCATTACCAGTGGAAATGAAAGACTGTAAATACTCTAGGGAAGGAAGCATAATACTTTGGTTAATGCACAGGAGTAGGAGGCAAGAGATCTGGGTTCTATTCCCAGCACCAGTATAAATCTTACATAATTTTAACACTTCATCTTCACCTCTTTCTACCTTAATTTCCTTGCTAGTAAAAGAAGGCAATAATCTTTTCATCCTAAACCCCCTTATGTTTCAAGGAAAAATTCACCAATGTTTTTAAGGCTGATTCTAGTCTAGGAATGAATTTCCAGCATAAATGTGGCAGTAGAAAAGCATGGTGGTGGAAAGCAGTTTATATTTGCCAAAAAGAGAGAAAAAAAATCCATTGTGGTGTGGTGGCAACACAGTAGATTTCTCTGAGTGAAATACACCACATTACTGAATAAACTGTAGGTGGAAATTGTTCCTATTAGAAGACTTGCAAGTACAGAAAACTGTCTAAAATTGTTCATGCCTAACCAACAGTATAAAACAACAAAAGTTTCAAGTGCTTTGAGTTCCTCAGAAGAGGAGCTATTCTTCCGATGTGCTGGTTTCTGTACAATTACTAGCCAGCTGCAGCATCCCCCAAATTTCTAAACCGATATTTAGAATTTTCTAAATTTTTAATCCTCACATGGATGGTGAGAATACTCTGCAGAAAAGAAAGGAGGAAAAACTCTGAGGCTGACAATCTTCTTGTACCATCCTATGCTTACTTGCCTTGCTTCTAACACTCAACAGGCTCCTTTTTGTTAACTGTATTTTTTTGGATTACTGTTGCAATTGATTTTTTTTTAAGGAAAAAAATATCATATTCAGTTACAGATCTTTCCAAATGCCTCTATTCATAATCTGAAAAGTAAGTGCCTTAAAGAGCTATTCAGTGAGATACTATTCAGAAAATTCCTGTATTAGTCTAGCGTGGCCACCTCCATTTCCAGAAAACAAAACAAGAACCAGGCACTCTGGGCACAGACTAACCAGCTTTTTTGCAGATGATGTTTTAAGTTACTTTCCAATGCCTAAGGGACAGGGCATATTGAAAATAAATCTTCAGAAGACAGCTGGCTCCAGGTTTAACATTGTAATACCTCAAAGCAGTGCATGCCTGTTTTGAATGCACACTTACAGCACATTCCAGGCTAGGTTCATTTCAGTTCTGCCCTACATGCCCATTTTAACTATGTCCAGCATGTCAATTCACTAGCTCGCAGGCTTGCTGTGAGTAGTGATAGCGATTAAAGCTGTCAAAGGAGCCCTGATCCCATCAAGTCTAGCCAAAGAGATGGCAGATCTACAACTAGCCCTGGAGGAAGGAAACTGAAAGCACCACATTTTGTGCGTGCGTATGTGTTTTCATAGTGTCCCACCTGCTGAGACAGACAGAATATATTGAACAAGTTGTACAACTTGATCCCTGCTTCAGCAAACCTTTCCCACTCCAAAAGAGGCAATGACCACAACAGAAAGTGAATCCTGAATATAAAATATTAGCACTATAAATTCCAGAGAGAGACATTATTAAAATTTCCAGCTGTATAAACGCGGCTGTTAATCACTTCCAAATTAACCTTATGCCAGCTAAATTATTATGAGTTCCTGTGTAAATTAAATAGTTATTAGTTCCACACTCTTGATATAGACAGAAGCATTCTGAAAAAAAGGATATGGTAAAAACCACTGGTTTCAATTTACAAAGGAGTTTTGAAGAAAAAAATAAAAGAATTTTCTTTTACTTGATTACAAAAGCAAAGCCACTTCACAGTATAATCGCACAGTAATTGTAGCCATATATCATAACATGTCATAACTCTAGGACAAAGCTAAGCTGCCTTTCATCTGCAAACAGCTAACAATGCAGAGGAAGGTAAGTGGTGAGGTCATTGAATCTTTTCCCATATTCCACTAGAGAGCAGTATTCTTTTGTACAAAGCAGGTAGGCTATCCTCTGCAAAGCAAGCTGTGGGGAATCTCTCTCCTGCTGAAACATTCTGTGGTCATTTACAAGAGCGTTTGTGCTTATTCTGTAGCATCAGATGCTCCCAAACTAACAGTAGAGGAAACATCCACAGCAATGGTTTCTTATCTGTATTACTTGATGTGAGTAGTTTCTTGTAAGGTTTTTTGGCTTGTTTTGTTTTGTTTTGTTTTTCCTCTGAAAAATTGATAAAAGATGTAAAAAGCTAGCTGATGGACTTCATTTTCAAGAGGAAGGAACACCTGTATATCTACACTTGAAGAAGACTCTAATCATCTGCCTAATAATAAAGCTGCAAAAATTTAAAAATCATGTTGGTTATAATTCAGAAGAATTTGAATGTCTTTAGCTATACCAGATTTAATAAGTAAATATGATGGTAAACTATTTAGGGGGAGTAGATGGAAATGAAAATCCCTGTAGCTACAAAAATCTAAAGAGGAATTTTAATACTGTGCAATATAATACTAAAAATATAGCCCTACAGGCTATTTGTTAGTACCTGCTTTACAGATGACTTGGCAATAGAAGACACAGAAAGAAGCCTCTGCTTTGAAAATGTAGAATTTATAAATGCTTTTGTTGTATAAATGTGTTTCTAACCTCATGTCTTCATCACATGTAAACAGAAATGAGAAAACAAATAGTTTTAGGCTGCTTTAGTGGCTTGATAGGCATAAAACTCCTAGGTAATCCATTTACTTTTCTCCTGAGAAGGAAATGAGTATGTCTGTTAGGCCGCTGGGTTCAATTCTTTTTTCACGGTAAAGGTTTGTTTCTGGTGCCAATCAGCAACAACTGAAGTGTTTCTGCCCCATTAGGGATCACAGAACTATTTTTATCCAATTATGCTTAGGGGTTCTCCCCACCTCCTGCATGCCATTGCTATTTTTGTTTTTACATGATCTTGAACTCTAGTCACAGGCAACAAACACCATGGGCTGGGGACGGGGAGGGAGGGAAAAAGATGATACTGATATGACAACAAAAGGAAATCCACTTCAGAGCAGAAGTGACACCAAAATGTGCATGTTTTGTGCATTTTGATGCAAGCAGCTCTGTGGTTTTTTGATCAGGCTTGGGGTATTCACTGGTGTATTCTGTGATTTGGCAGCAGTTGTATAGGGCAATAAACTAGATTTCTTTCCACAAACATCCCAAGCTCCCACAGAGAAAACAAATCAAGGCAACACAAGACTAAAAGAGTAAATAAAAGGTCAGGATCAGTCCTAAATATATGATAACAGATAATTTAGGTACTGGAGCAGAGTCAGGTGTGTTGGGAAAGCAAAGCCAGCATCTGCCCCTGTACCTACCGGCTTGACAGATGGTTAGGGCAGGACTCTTCAGTCCCACAGTCACTTAACAGCACTTACCAAAAAACACTTTCCTGAGCTGCTAGGTCCCTCCATCATCCCTGTAGTCCCCTCAGGTATGAAAATTTCCCATCACCAGATGTGTAGAGCTCTTTGCAAGTTCCTGAGCTTCCCATGAATTCTCTCTTTGAAAAATGGGCCCTGATACCCTCCAGGCCTGTGCAAAGAAGCCTGGATTCAAAATACACACAGAGTTCACAAAGCAGAGGGCTAAAACCTGTGCGAGCATTCAGATTAATGGGTAACAATTAAAAAAATACATTCATGTGGCATAGGTCCCTGTGAAAACATGAGAATAACACTTGAAAAGTAACCATTAAGGAAAAAAAAACGTATAAAAGCTAATTCTAGTGATCAGTTTTGTCCAGTGTTCAGCCTCCATGATTCTAGCACGGGCTTGTGAGTCCTGTATATAAATGCAACAACACACAGCCACTTACATTGCGGCTTATACTCAGCTAACTGCTAAGGTAACATGAGTGTTTATGGCTGCACCTTCCTAAAGGAAATTTGGCCATCTGCTATTCCTTGATGAATATTACTGAAGTTTTGCTTTGGTTCTGATACAAAGGGTGAATTAAATTTATTTTCCTTTTACTATTTCTGTTAATACACTACTCTGTTAGGCCTTGCAATCCAAGGGATTGGAGCAAAAGAAATGGGGTGGAATCCATTTTTTATGTTTGCCTATTAGGCATTTAAAAATGGAGAGTGCCTGTCCAAATGTGAACAATATATTTCCATTGTTTTAAGGGCAAGTGAAAACATTTCCTTTTCCGTTAGGGATCCCAGGGTCTGCCCCTATTATACAGGCTTCTGACTTGCTGTATCAGTCCTTCACAACAGAGGAGGATTGTAGGCAGACAAGTATACTTTGTGTTTGTGTGGATGTCTTACATTCATTTGCCCTTCCCTAACTCACTTATGGAAATTGAATTTTTTTTTCCATTAAAAATACAAGATTCCCATTGGTTTTGGATCCCACTAGTGGTGATAAATCACTCATGACTTGATGAAGCTGCTAGTAATTTTACAAAAATGTTGTACAACTTTAACCAAGAGTCTGATGTGTGGGCCTTTGCATTTGTGATGCAAGCCTGAAAACTCACTGGCCTCTCTGATCAGGACCAGCTGTTTGTTCCCCAATTTTGTAGATCAGCTTTTAAACAAAAAAAGACAGACAAATAATTTTCTCTAGAGCTGGCACCCAGCCTCAAGAGGCAGGGAAGAAATAAGACTGCAACAAAACCTGAGGCTTTTCTATCAAGTTTAGTAAGACCTCTTTTGCTTAATAAACTAATTTGACTGGACCTTCGTGTCAGTTTGCAATTCTACTCAGTATTATCTTGCTCAGCTTAGGGAAAGAATGTCTGCAGCACAGGATGAGCATAGATCTCTAAGTAATAAAACTTGCTTCATAGCGTTTTCTATAGGATTCTGCCTCATGTTTTTTTGTTTTGTTTGCTTTGGTTTTGTTTGGTTGGTTTATTTGCTTCAGAAAATTTGTTGTTCTCCATGAGTTGTGATTCCTTAAAATTAGCATTGACAATATCTGTTTATATTCCTTATTCCTTAAAATAAAAGTGGTGTCAAGATATTTGGAAAATATTTGAAGATGTATGAAAACATAATACTACTTCATGTCATACATCATGTCTTATATAATACTGATTTCCAGAAGTTCACAGGTTCTAATTCAGTGTTAAACTATGCATAACTTTAAGCATATAAGCAGTTCCATTGTCTTATTTAAAATTACTCATCTGTTTAAGAATAGACATATGTTTAAGTTTCCTTCTACTTTTCTTTACACTCCTGTTGCCGAAATCCGGAATAAAACTCCTTAACAGCAATGAGAAGTTAAGAAGCAGGCACTCCTTTATTGCAGCGCTGGGCACACGGGGGATCGCTCCACCTATCGTGTGCACCTGTCTTGTCTAACGATACAGTTAAATACACACCTGTTATACATATTCACTAGATTTCCGAGAAACATTATACATAATCATTAGTTTTCCGGGAAACTATTAACATATGTAAATGTCCTTTACGCAAGCGCAGTAAAGGTCTCTGGTGGTCTTCAGAAGCCCTCTGGTGGTCTTCCATAGTCTTCCTCACTTGTCCGCTTCTTGACCTCTCAGGTGATTCTGCGCAGTACGATTCTCACTATCATCTATATTAGTTTACATAAAAATGCATACTATGTCTATTCTTAAATTTAACCTTTATATTGATTGGTCCTTCAGTCACACCATTTTATTAATATTCTTATGTTAAAACAATCATTGGTTAATCTCTCTTAACTCTACTGATTAGAATCCTCGATACTCAGATCGAGATGGGAGGGGTAAGGGGTTTCCAAGCAGCAAACTGGTGTCCATGACGGTTTCCTTAGCTTCCTAGAACAAAACACTATAAACCAATAAATCTTTGTCAAAGTTTCTGTGGTTAACTGATTTTAGACAATACTTGTATTCTTATAGTCACATATAGTACATTTCTTAAAGTTCCTAAGTTCCTATGACTACATTTCAAACTTAACATTCCCATACCTAAAAGCAATCATTTTCTACTTCTTAATCAAACCAAACTCTTATATATATATAATTGGATTTTAATTTCTTTATCAGAATATTTTTAACACTCCTGCTGTGTGACTTTTCTCAATAAGCATACTAACTGTACAAAGAAATTAAAAAATGCTGGTGCACATATAGGCAGACATGTAACAGCATCAAAATGAGACACACAGATGATAAGCAAGGTACAAAATACTCCAGACACTTCTATTAGGAGATTTTTTCTTTAGTATGATTGAAATCAATGGGCTTTCATTATTAGGAGCAAGATGCAGCTTTAGAGTAAGGGCATTAGAAGGGTATAAACATTAAAGGGGCAAATATTTCTTTACCAATATAATACCATTTGATGTACAATAGGATGTGAATGAATGTGTCACATATCTGCAGGCAATGATGTCCTGCTGGAATAACCATGGCCTGAATAAGACTGGGCTGGACTGAAGCTCTTGGTCACAACCTAAGTCAGCTGAGAGGGTGGGCTGGAGAAGGAAGCCCTGAGGAGCAGGTGGCAAAGCACATCAAAGAGGGACAGCAGCAAGGGAAAGCAGGGTTTGCTGGTGGGAGCCTTTATCAGCCTGTTTGTATGGATGGTACCACACCAACTACTGCAATCCCTGTCTGCAGAAGCATGCTGAACTTGACAGGACTCCATGTTGGTTTTTTTAATTCCCCATTTGCTGCTTATCTTTGTAGAATTAGAACTCCAGGTGATGGACTATATAGGAATATTATCTCCTGCTCACATAGATGATCCTGCTCGGGTAGAGGTTTATTCAGCTCCAAAGTTTTGTGACACATAACTAAGTCAGTAATAAAGTAACAGATGAAAGTTGTTCCATTGCACTTGTCAGCAGAGGGTGATTGAGTCAATACAGAACTATTTGAATCCTTTCTCTCATGAGGCAACAGATAGATTTTATCCTGTGTGGGTGCATGTCTCATTCTTATCTGTTTTTCAAGGAAAAATCCAGCTTCCTAGGTCATGTATGTTCATAGCTGTCAGACAGAAACAGAAAGCAAAAAAATTATCAAGCAGTGCAAAAGAGAACAGAAACTCACTGAACAGAAATATCAAGATCCTGTTGGAACAGCACCTTATCTTGTTTGGTGCAGTAGCAAGTCTTAAAGATTTCAGGCTGAGGAAGTCAAGAAGAGCACCGTTCTTATTGCTCCTAGAAAACTTAAACATAGATTTAAAATAGGTGAAAGATTTCCTCACTTAGCAATGAAATTGTCCTTTTTCTGCTGATGGTGAGAGGCCCAAGATTACAAAGAAGTCATCAAAAAGAGAGAAGAAAGGAAAGGTGGTTACCACTGTGCTATCTAAAAGCTAACAGCTTATCAACCTAATGATTCCTATATTTTCAGTGTTTATATTAAAATTGCTGGTTCCAGGATCTTCATCCCATACTTCTTGATGATGTATGATAACCTGTTCAGCTGCAACAGCTAAAGGGCAGCATGCAGACTGCATTCAAGGGTTGCTAACTTTACAGTTCAAACCCACGAGCTTGATTTTAATTTTATAGGATCACCACTTTTGTTACCTTTTTAAATATAATTACACAGAGGAAGTGACCAGGTCTCCTTTCCCTACTAAATGATTTTCTAATGTTTATCTGAGCAAGCCAGCAAAATTAATTTGGAACATGCAAGATTCTTGTGCAAGAGAGAAATTTATATTGAACAGATAAAAGAAAAGCAATGGCAACAAGCAAAGCAGATTTCTCAGTAAAATGATTTTTAAGAAAAGCATAATTAAACGTGAGCTTTAATATCGGAACAAAACTTTCTTTGTTCTAAACTGCATTTTAAAATTGAACCACTTATCAGAGCTCATACATTTGTGTGAGAACTGTATTAAGTATGCAGCACCGTTGTTCTATTCTGCTGTTGTCTGCTAATTTGCTATTGAGACATTTGTAAAAAGAGGCAACTAATACATCGTGTTTGCTTTCCAGTGTGGGGAAAGTTAGATTATTTTTTACAGCTCCGTGTTTACTGTGTATGACCTAATACTGAACTTTTCAGTAAGCTACCTGTAAGGAGAAGAAGTGAATACAAGTCTTGTTTTGGGTCAAGAGGCAAAACTCGGGAACACTTGTACAGTGGATCCCCTCAGTTAAGTGAAACATTATGTTTCTGTGTAGTAAACACTGCTTAAGAAAATCTATTTAACCATTTTCTGTTCATTGGTCCCTCTTTCTCATTTCTGTGCTATAGTTCACCCTTTTCTCTGTTGTGCAAGTTTGTGGGATCACATGTACAACAGAAAAATAAAACAATTAGATTAAATAAATAAGCAAATAAATAAAAAGTGGAAAGAGAGGATTACAAATCCACTTCACTAATCTTGTTTACAATATCCTCACCCGAAAATGGCATTTATGTATTTAAGAAGCCAATACAGGTATAGGAATGGAAGGCTGGGGTGAGAGAACAACTTTAACTGCATTTGGTGTTTGGAAAAAAAAAAAAAACAACCACCACATAATATTGAGGATGATGAAATTAACTTCACTCCTCCCCCTCTTCTTTCCTCCACCTCTTATATTCCATTTGCATAAAGAGAGCTCAAAAAGAAATCTAAAAATATTCTTTTCTGGAAAGGGAGTGGAAGACAGATTGGCAATGCATTAGAAGAAGTTGGAGATGGATAGATGATCAGCTATCCCATGAATGTCAGGAAAGGGCTTGACCTAGTCAGAAAAAGGACTCTATTCATGTATACAGATGCTGTGTAAATCTATGTATCAAATAGACATATATAGCAAATAAATGCTGGATGTTTTTAGGAAAGAAATTTTATCTAATTGCAAATGTTCATTGCTATTTTTTTTTTCTTACATGGATAATTCTTATTGAGAGAGGTTATTCACACTTCTTCTGTGACAATAGAGGGATAATCAAGGACTTGTAACTTTGTTAAAAGTCATAACATGTTCTCCTGACTTCGAGCTGAATGCTCTACCCCTAACATAGGTGGTGCACATCATAGACAAAACCAATCATAGCTTCACATATAAAGTGATGGATTCTGAACTGACTGTTTCCACTGGAAAGCAAGACCTTGAGGTTATAAAAGATAACTCCATGAAAGCAATAGCAGCCAAACAAGCAAATCAGGGAATTATTAGGAAAACAACAGTGAAAAAAATCAGAAAACATCACTATGCCGTCATATAAGTTTGCGTTTCCCTTTGAATACAGGGCATGATTTTGGTCAGTTTTAAATGCACTTGCCACATTGTGCTTCAGAGCTTCACTGAGCTGGAGATGAAAGAAGCATCTTAGGGGGAAGATATAAGCTGGCCATAGTCAAACTCTTCCCTACATAAACAGATAGTCATGGCCATAGCTGGAGTCAAGAATTTGTCTTGAACAAGTATGGTTGGTCTTATCTTCTTAATAAAAGGCAGTGCCTACAAAGTAGAACTGTTGCCCAAAATAAGAAGCACATGGGATAAATAACAAGAAAGGTACATTGCAAAAAGGACCTGAGAGGAAAACACACTACGAATAAAGAAAATAGAGGAGAACTGTGAAACAAAAAGAACAGGCAAATTTAATTAAACAAAAAATCCAACAGACCAGTCCAACCAGAGCTTTCAGAAAGAAGGGCTCAGTAGAGGAAAGAGGCATAAACCACCTCTCATTTCTTTCTTAACTACACTGAAGTTAGAGATTTAATTCTTATTGGTGGTAACAGATGAATGTTACCAGAATGGTAACAGAATGCAGACGGACTTTTCTAATTCATCCCTTCCCTTTAGGACTGTGGGACCAACCTTAAGATTATGATAAACCAGCCAAAAACATTGGGTTCAGTTATAAATGCCTCCGTAGAAATTGTTTTCTAATACCCAACACCTCTTGCATTCTCAGCTGTAAGCAAAGCAGCAAAATACTAGCAGAGAAAGAGTTCTGCAAAGTCCTAAGAAGCCTTTTTCTGTGATGGTTCTTTAGCATCTCTATTCAGAGATGCATGCAAATAAAATGCATTGTTGTTTTTTTTGGCTTGAGGCTAGAGTCTTTGAGTCTTTTTTTTTTTTTTTTGACTGCCCAGAAGCATTTTCTTTGGTATTGTTGAGAGCCAGAAGTGTAGCACTCTTGTGAGAGCTGAATAAAAACTTGGTGGTACTTACCAAAAACCACTACATCTTGGGTCCTCATGTTCACTGAATGTAGATAACAGAGGAGTCCACTTCAAACAGATAAAGCTGCATTAGTGCTTTTAAATTTGTCCATGGGAATACGCTTATCTGGAACAATGATTGCAGAGGCAAAATCAGATGAATGCTGCTTTCAGGACAAAATTACTGCTCCAAGAGAACAGCTCTGAAAGAAATACATCTGAAGAGTCTGGAGAGTAATTTCATGGAAAACAAATTGAGTAGGCTTTGTTTTTTTAAGGGAAAAGAATAAAGGATTGTTGAAAATACTGTAAAACTATTTCAATGAAATATTTTTTTTTCACTTATGACTTTTATTATTGAGAACAGAAAGGTTCAAAAATGTGGATGCTATACACATTATTTTTCAAAATATAGATTTATAAAACTAGAGTTTGTCAAACAAAGTAGTATTATCTTGTTCTATATACAAAAACATACATTGTAAATGCCCATTGCATGTATTAGTTACACAGGGAAATGAATTCTTTTTTTCTTATTATTATTCTTCAAACTGACTTCAGTTTTAATTTTAGAAGGGAAATTCAGGGTCTTTTATAGGTCTTAAAGTTTTCTTGTGGGAGTTTTTTTTAGTATGAAAAACTGCATTTCTAAAAATTGTAATATATACATTGTCATTAAAGAAAAAAAATATGTAGAATTACTTAGTCTATAAGATATACCTAGTTATAAGAACAACCTTTAAGAAATGTTAATCTCCTTCCCTTTTTTATACCATCTTTTGTTAATAGCAAACCTGCCAGTTCCTGAGGCTCTTCATAGTGTTGAAATTCATTGTTGGGCAAATCCAGATGAGCATAAAAAAGAATTAAACCCATATCAAGCAGAACTGGCAATTTTCCGGCTCTGAAAATTGTTGACATCACATTTCCTTGCTGTTGAATGATGATATCCAGCATGACAGAGGGTATAAAAAGGACATAGTTACGGGCCTGGTTGGTTCAAGGTGTAGAGGGAATGGAGTGAAGATGGCCATCTTTACTGCAATTTGAAGATGCTTGAACTGCAATTAACTGTCTCATCTCCAGCCCTCCCAACAAGCAACAAACAGTTACCACGTGGTGACAATCTGTTATAATCTGGAATGGTTGTTTTAAGCTATTTGACAGGTCATATTCTTTAAAATATTCCCAGGCTTTGGGTTTGTTTTGTTGTTTTTTCAAAGTATATTTCTTTATTATAGCTAAAGGAAGCAGTCAACAATCATAGGAAAACAGTGTTCCATCATGAGAAAGCAATGTAGTTCTGGATTCTCTCCCAGATAATTTACAGTTTTGTTCTTTTCAAAACTGATATTCTTGGCATACGTAGCTTTCAAAAAGATAGAAATGGACTTTTTTTTCCAAAATCTGTACATAGGAAAAGTGGTTTTGTCTTTTTTCCCCATTTACCAAGTAGAAAAGTCATCCCACTATTTTAGTGCAAAACAGTTGTCTTCCAGATCCATATTTGTATCTTCTTTCAAGTCTTGTTTTGCTTTCCGTTATAATGCTGCCTGGTTTTCCCTTTTAGTGTAGCTGTCTAAACTCAGTGGCCATGACTAGAAATGAGACACTGACAACCAGCTTAATTTGATTTCCATAATCCCCTGGCTGTAATAAGATCAGTGAAAGATGGTTGAAAAAAATGAATCAAAAATCTGACATTCTGAAGCCCTCTCAAGGGGTTCAAAATTTAAACTTAACAATTGAAAATACTTTTTCACTTTTTATGGAGTGTTTTCTACCTCT
Source organism: Harpia harpyja (assembly GCF_026419915.1). NCBI lineage: Eukaryota > Metazoa > Chordata > Aves > Accipitriformes > Accipitridae > Harpia > Harpia harpyja. The sequence goes on along the minus strand of NC_068969.1, from coordinate 73,833,556 downwards.
AATTTGCCACCAACCTTCAGAACAGCATTTTCAAACATTAAAAACTTTATTAGTTCAGAAACTGAATTCTGAACTTCTATATATCTGTCATTTTTATTTAGAGAAAATGAATAATCAATTTGATAAATTAAGCAACAGTCATATCTGAAAGTAGAACCAGAAAGATTAAAACAGATTTTTATGAAGATGTGTATAACAAAGCTCTACCTTAAAGTATTTCCTAATTTTAATAATAACCTATGTTATATTAGGATGGAAAAATGAAGATATTCTTGCCTAATGGTCCAATTTAACTAGTTCCCAGAAAGAAAATGAGACACTCACAGTCCCAAATAACTAAAATGGGACTGTGAAACAGCAATGAAAAAATAAAATCTCTTTTCCAATTACATTTCAAAACCCAGAAATACTTATCTAATGCCATCACAATGGTATTTAACAGAAATCCTTGACCATCAACAAGCCATAGATTTATTTCATCTCTTCTGAATAATAGGAGCTTTGAATGAATTTTCTAAGGACTTACCCAAGAAACTCAGTCATAATATAGTAAAATTGTGCCAAAGATAAAATACATTTAGGCTGATGTGGGTTAAACCCGGCAGGCAGCTGAGCCCCTTGCAACCCCTTGCACACTCTGTCACAGTGGGATGGGGGAGGGAATCAGAAGGGCAAAAGTGAGAAAACTCATGGATTGAGATAAAGGCAGTTTAATAGGTAAAGCAAAAGCTGCACATGCAAGCAAAGCAAAATGAGGAATTCATTCACTACTTCCCATTGGCAGGCAGGTGTTCAGCCATCTCCAGGAACGCAGGGCTCCATCATGTGTGATGGTTACTTGGGAAGACAAATGCCATCACTCCGAACGCCCCCCCCTTCTTCCTTCTTTCCCTCAGTTTTTACTGTTGAGCACACCACCATATGGCATGGCCATGGTGACAACAGCCAACCAGAGTCAGCTGTCCCAGCTGTGTCCCCTCCGAACTTCTTGTGCAACCCTGGCCCTCTTACTAGTGGGGCAGCGTGAAGAGCAGAAAAAGCCTTGATGCTGTGCAAGCCCTGCTCTGCAATAACTAAAACATCCCTGTGTTATCAACAGATCCAGAACACAGCACTGTATGGGCTGCTCTGAGGAAAATTAACTACATCCCACCCAAAACCAGCACAGCTAGGTTCCTGAAAGCATATTTTGCCAAATGTGTATTTCATTCTTTATATAGGACAGTTATGTCAAATAAAATTATATTTATTTTTATGTTTTCATATATAATGTTATGTGTTTCTTTTCTACACTTTTAGGTACCAATAATAGAGAAAGAAACTGATAAGAGGGAGAGTAAAACCAACAGATTATTTGGATAAAAATCAGAATATGACTATGCATTTGTGGCATTTTGCTGTCTTCTTTAATGCTGTGGATCAAAATGCTCTCAATTTGGCTGTGTGCATAAACCACTGCCGATACTCTAGAAAGAGGGTGTTTGGGATGGGTATTTTATTTTTTGATACTACAAGCAAAGATGAAAGTGAAAATATACACATGAGCACACACACACAAAACATTTGCTTTTATTTACTTTCATGACATGTTTATTATACTAAATTTAGTTAACCAATGAACATTACAACCATTTTGATATCTGGTTATGATTAGAATTGAGATAGATTAAAGACACTTGATCCTACAACACTCCTTTAAACACCTAGCCCTTCATTTGAGCTCTTTTGGGGATTTAGACAAAACTGAGTGCCAGAAAATTTATTCCTATGGTGCTGTCATATTAATTCATCTAATAAAAGCTATGCAGTTGCAGCCAAATTGATCCTTAAGTTGGTCATTTGCATGTGAAGTCATGAAAACCAGTAGGACTACTTGTGCTCCCACAGGTAAGTCACTGTATAAAGGTTCATAGGATCAGACGCTTATGCACATGTGTACATTATTCCTGGGAGTTATTTAATGAAATACTCAATAAAGGAAGTTTTTCACACACAGGAGTTTCCAGAACCAGAGCTAGATTTCACAGCATTTAGTAACATAGTTCATTAAATACTATCTCATTGCTATCATTTACATCTTCCTAATATGTGAAATACTTTTCATATTAGCATTGCTTCCCTAAAACCACAGCAAAAGATACAAACTTTCTTATCAGAAGCAATATATATTTACTCACACAAACACATTTTTATATTTATTTTATATGCACACACACACGCATACACACACTAAAAAGTGTATTTCTGTTTGCAAGCAGTCATCTCACTGTGAGCAGGTAAGATTTTAGTAACTACTCAGGAGAGCTACAGGTATATTAATAATTCAGTATGGGTTTACGTCTTCATTCAACCTGACAGAGTTAAACTTACCTGCCACCCAAGATACATAACAGTGATAAGACATAACATTTCAATTAAATCTTATGGATTTATGTTATTTTCTTTTTTTCAATTTTGATTGCTAGATGATCTTTAAACTAAAAAAAAAAAAAACTCAAACAATTTAAATAATCCTCTGAGAACCTTTATAATTTTCAACACCAACTTTCCATTGTAAATTATTACCGTTGTTGTGTATATCTGTCAGTTCCAAGCACAATGGGAGATCTGCCTAGCTCAGCTAACCTATAATATATGTAATTAGCTAAGACACAGAGTGGTACTTGTGCTGAGTAGCCAATTTCCTTCTCCTGTTGTGTTAATAATCCTCACATAATTATAAAGTAGTGGGTCATAGTAGTTCTACTTCAATGCCTGGAGAATACCAGTTGCCTGCTTAATGCACTATTACCATGAAGTGAATTGCAGAGATTTATAATCTTGTTTACTACTTTCCCATCCCACCCAATAATTGAAAAGGATTCAACTCTTCATTGAAAATAAAATACACAATAGTAGTACAGATTTTATTTGTTACCTTGGTAACAAATATTCCCTTTACAATAACTTCAAATATGTTTTCTTGTATGGAATGTTTATTATAGGTTTTAATAAGCATGGCTGTAAATAAGGTGCATTTGGCATGATGGCCTCAAAATGAACTTTTTAAAGCTAGGGGTCTGTAGTAAAGAACTATGGAACTTGTCTATAATAATGGAATTGTGCCAGAGAAAAACTGCAGGAACACCTTTTCTTTTTTTCCTATCCTATACCTAATCATTGCCAGTTGAAGTAAATAGTACTCTTTCCACAATGTGGTGTGCTGCCAGATTATCAGAATTTTCTGTGAAAATCTTGAAATATCTACACATGAAATAAGGCAGAAAAGTGGTCCAAATGATTATGGATTTTGGAAGCACTGATATCCTGTGTCTAAAGCTGACTGAATGGATGAGAATAATTATTAAAATCTACACCCTTTTCAGAAATATTTTATTTTTAAATGACTGGCATTTTCCAATAGAACAAAGTGCTATAGTGGAAACTGTTTCATGTAATTCTAATCTCTGTTTTTATTTTTTGTCTAGTGTTTATAATAACAATTCCAAATCCTAAAAAAGCCATTTTAATGCTTTGGCTGCAAAAGCCTTTATCCTAGGCTTCAAATGGCAAAGCATTCTACTTGACGAGGCCTATTGCTTATAAACCTAGAAATCCAAAACAGATGTTCTAAATTTTGTCAGTACCTTTTATAGGTTGGGTGTTTTAAGTCAGTCTCTAGCTACAGGTGAAGGAAGTGCCCCAACTCACAGTAATTCACTGGACTATAAAGTATCTTTCCAGAGTCTGGAAGAACTAGCAACTTGGAATTTTTTTTTTTCCTACATTATATTTAGGCTGTGTCTTCTCTGTGGTGAAATTTCATACTAACTAACTAACTAACTAACTAACTGACTAATTTTAGTATGGCAAATATAGGAATATTAATATGTTCCAGTCATAGCCCTGCTTGAGCAGGGAGTTGGACAAGATGACCTCCAGACGTCCCTTCCAAGCTCAACCATTCTGTGATTCTGTGATTTGGCAGAAATTTCAAGAAAAAACATGTGTGTAGACAAAAAAATGGAGAAAGATACTCTATTGTAAATCCATGGATATTACTGCAGAACTAAATTTATTTTAATGAGTTACCAAATCATTATATACTAAGTTTAAGTTTTAAAGGATTACGTTTTACCAGCTGTAAAAGTTAAAAGTTCTAAGGAATTCCTCATACTTAAGCAACACATCACAGAGACCTATGGATAGAAACCCATTTCAAAAGAGACATGTCATCTAACAAGATAATGAGACTGTTTGCAGGGATAGTTTATGATTCAAATTAAGTGTTTCGGAGGAATTCAGAGTGGGCAGCCAAACCTTTGAAGCTGTCTAGAGGTAACAACTGAAGATTTCCATTTCAAAGAGACTATAGTCAGGGTCAGGATGGACCTGTGAAGATGGAACACAAACTGTAGTTTAAAAGTCAGTGAACAATTTACATAGGGTTAACTGAAGCCATTCATATAATCTCATAGCCCTAATCCTTTGCAATCACACACTTTTCCATGAAAGACTGAAGACCTCCATATTTGAGTGGGTATACAGTTACATAATTAAAACATGTTTAAAAAGATAAGACAGGTGTCAAAAGCCAAATATTCAAAAGCTAACAAATCCTAAATTTGTGATAGTCTATTAAAACTTAATTCTTTTCTCATGTTATACAATGTACATATATATTTTTAGCTCTGAAAGAAAGAAAAATTGTGTGAATAGACAGGACGAGAACATAAATTCTGTAATTAAAACTTGGACATGCATGGACAGGAGAATTAAGGTCACAAAGACCTTAGGCAACGCTAGTGTTTTCTAACAGCTGAGCACTTCTGTAATCTAAATACAGATCACTTAATATAGCTATTTCACATGTGTTTTCCTCCTTTACAAAAAATGAAAACAACAGAAAGAATGTGCTGCAGGACAATGGGAGCTATGTTATATGGCTGCTGGAAAAAACTTTATTTCCCTAGGGTATATCACTACCTGTACTGTCTCAGAGGGACACATACTCACTCACTCACACACTCACTCACTCACTGTCACACACAGTCATTCTCTTCTACCTGAACAATGAAAGACAACTCTTGCACTATGCAGTGTTCCTAGGGAAAGGTGGGGAATTAAATCCAACAGCAAGGTCTTTCTTTGCACACACTGTTTCAGCTGCTCTCGTGCTCTCAGTGCATTGTATGGTACTAGGTTTGGCTAGCCTAGAAGTGGGCCCACACTTAGTTTTACTTACAGTAGATATAGCTGTGTTCAGACAGTTCCTGTTTCTTCTTTTAGAGTTTTTGCTTTTCCTCAAGAATTTCTTACATTTTCTAAATCTGTCTAAGTTCAACAAAAGCAACAAAAGTAGGAGTTGAGACAGATGCATTACAACTGAGATGTAAAGGTATTAAGACATTAAAAAGGTATTACTTTCCTTGATTGTTTTAATAACATGGTGGTTCTAAGCTGCATTAGAGAACATCTCAATACTCACGATGTGTCAGCATAGTTGCCATTGTTGCCATTGATGAAAACATATATTTATTTACTCCTTATATAAAGATGTTTGATGATCATAATATTTGGATAAAGAACAAGACCATGGAGCAAGGTGCTCTACATCGATCATTCTAACTAAGGCAGTTATTTCCCTAGGATAAGAAATTGGTGGTATCCAAAGATGATACTGGTGTCAGGGATATGTTGGGTAAATAAAACTACTGAGCATAAAATCACTTTGGTGAAGACAATATGATGACATAAAATCCAAAGGTGCTCTATGTATGCGTGTGTGCACATGGGCACGACTTATTTAGAAAGAAAAAAAAAAAAAAGAAAGAGAAAGATTTAGGAGACGATAAACTAGAAATAAAACAATTTTTTTCCTTTTTACAGCTGAACACTTTATGTGACTATGCTTGAACATATTTTCTTCAGTTGCTAAAAGCCTTGTTTTAAAAGGAGACCAAATACAAGGTATGGAAACAGCAATGCTTATCTAGATTCTTCATCCAGCTTGGCCTGTAGTCTGTTTGAAAGCAGATGTTACTTTCCCTTATTTATTCCTTATTTCCCCCCTATTTTCCAAGGAAGCTTTTGTTTGTGGTGTTTTTTGTTTTTTTTTTTTTCTTTTTTCCAAATTGGATTTCAGCCATCCTTTGTGATGGATCATTCAGAGGAATAACCAGTAGTAGATGCCATGGAAAGAATATATAAACATTACAGAAATTCAGTAATAGTTTTCTGGTTCTACATTCCCAGCTTCTAGCTCTCTAGCAACAACTATGCAAATAATACTACCAAGGGCAGAGAAAAGAAAAAAGAAAAAAAAGGGAGGGGGGGGAAGATGATCTCTGTTTTAATACAATGAGGTTATGATAGATAATACTGTACCTCCCAAGGTCTGAGCCAAACAAAGATGCACTAATATAAGTACATTAATTCAGAGTTTTCAGTGTAGAAGAAATAATAAAAGAGAAAGTTGACCATGAATTAAATGTAAAGAAGGAGGTATACAGCTTCATTTGAGAGAGGGATGTGCAAAAGACAAAAATGTAACTTAGAATAATAATGCAGAAAGAAGTTCAGGCAGGAAGCAGTCATATCAATGACAAAGGAAAACTAAGGGAAAAGGTGAAGATACAGGTTTTCAGACTTCAGAAAGGGTGATCCCATTTAAGATTTATTAAAAGAAAATCATAGGTATAAAGGTGGTGAAAGTAAAAGAGAAAGAGAAAGGCAAAAAAAGTTGCCCCAAAATGATAGGCAGTTGGTTAAAGGAATTGAGAAAAGAAAAGTCATCCATCACAAAGACAGAGAGAAAGAAGAACGCATATGACTCTTCAAGAAAAGCAGTCAGGCACATTGCAAAATATATGGTGTATACTCCTGGATAAAGGAAGTGGGTGACAAGAGAAGATTAGGCACAGGAAGAGGTTCAAATGTTGGTAAGAAAGAACTTCTTAAATCACAGAATCATAGACTAACAGAATGTTTGATGATTTAAAGGACCCTTAGAAGCCATCTGGTCTAACCTGCCTGCTCAAGCAGGCTCACGTAGACCAGGTTGCCCAGGACCATGTCCAGACAGCTTTTCAAGATCTATAAGGACAGAGAGTTCACCACATCTCTGGGCAACCTGTTGTCATGCTAAGTCGCCCTCACAGTAAAAAAAAGTGTCTCATTATGTTCAGGAGGCCTCCTATGTTTCAGTTTGTGCCCATCATCTCTTGTCCTGTCACTGGGCACTGCTGAAAAGAGCCTGGCTCTGTCTTATTTGCACTGTCCTTTAAAGTATTTATACACTTTGATGAGATTCCTCCCTGAGCCTTCTCTTCTCCAGCCTAAATAGTCCCAGCCTTTCCTCACATGAGAAAAAATTGTAAAAAATAACAATAATGAATGATGCAACTATCTCTAAGTTACATTGAAGACATAATGAAAAGTTGTGACTAAAAAGTACCATCAATGAGCTGAACGTGGAGTGTATAATGTATGTAACTGAACATTATGTACCCATTAAGAGGGTTTACTTTATTGATACTGATGTGTTAACTACTAGAATCTACAAACATTTAAGCTAAGTTTCTTGGAAGTACTACTGCCCTCCTTATGCTTTGCCATGTCTCCTCTGAACTGAACCATTGCAAAAGCCCCATGGGAGTGCCATGACAAGACAGGTGTATTTTAACTGGGAATTCTGGTTAAGGGAGGAAAATGGGAGTTTTATGCATCTCAGCTCTGTCGCGGGCGGGGGGGGGAATTCCCTCACATGGACATAAGTATGTGTCCAGCTATTCCAGAAATAAACATGAACTGCTTCTTCAGATGTGTGGCAACAGCAGCTTAAACCTTTGAACAATGTTTGAAGCTGCTTAAGAAGTTTTCTGTATAGGAATATATTCTATATATGTCATAAAACTACCAGGTGTTGCGAAGGTACAAAGACAGAGAGAATCTGAACACAAGAACTCAACTTTGGACATAAATGAACCCACATGAAATTTGTATAATTTATATCATTTATGTCAACAAGTAAATTAATTAACTTCCTGCCTTTATTTACAAATAAACTAGAGTCATTAAGCTCCCAGGGAAAATCTCTTGACCACTCAGATCACTTCATTTCCTATCATAAGCTCTGGTAGCAGGACAGATTTGCACTCTGTATCACACAGACTACTATGTAAAGAACCTACAGCAACAGTTCTTGAGGTTGGTTCATTATGCACATCAAAAGAAATAATTTGAGCGCTGCATTTTTTCCTGTTTACTAAGCAGAAAGATTTAACCAATTTAACATGTCAAGGTATTATTAACATCCATAACTTCAGTCAATATAAGTAATTAGTTCAATATCACTGTTATGCCTTTCAGTTCTCTTTTTTTCCTACCCAGATGGTCAAAATGGTCTAAGCTGTTCAAAGGAATGACAAATTACATAAACAAAAAATTAGACTTCTTCAAACAGTTTGTTTCTGAGAAATGTTGAGAAACTCAAGTCTCATTACAGTCATGGAACCTGACAGTGAACAGGATCAGAACCTCAATATGTTTGGACATTTATACCTAGTTAGGGGAAGAAGGCATCATTTTTATTCTAAAGTATTTACAACAGGAAAATTGATTCCATTAGCATAGTTATGTCTCAAACATTTTTAATAAAATAAATTGTATGGTACATACAAATTCACATTCACATTCAACTAATTCTTTTTTTTAATTCCTCTTTGGCTAAAAGTAGCTATTCTACTGTTTTCCTGCAGCAAACATTCACAGTCCCTGTTCCTATTGGGAGAAATGTGGCCAAATCTTTTCTTTAAAATAAAATATCAAATAAAAGAAAATTCTTTTAACTAAATACTCATTAAAGAATACTTTTGGTATTAGATATAATGAAGCATTTTAATAAGGATGTCACTAACAAAATAGTATAGTCAATATTTTCTTAACCATCATATTACATATGATGATCTTAGCTACCTCCTGATGAATTATGAAGGTTCCCTTCACCATTATTTTTGTGTAGTTTTTGGTTTTGAAGTAAATGAAACACAGTGCTAGATAAGAATTTTGAGCAGGATAAAGTAATATTACTAGTCCCATCTGCTTTTCCTGACTCGTTTAAAGTTTCTCAAAATATCAACAAGTACTGAATATATCCAGTTGATGTCTTGGCTCTTGAGGTACACTTGGCTTTTGGGATACACTCAAGTTAAATGCATTATGTTAGGTACATGTCCACTGAAGGCACCAAACCAGAAAATCAAACCCAGGATTTTGAAACAAAGCATACAATTAGACAATATACATCTTTTTTCACTTTTTGTTTTCTTGTCACCTTTAGCCTAGGGCTAAATTCTTTTTGTCAGACTACTTACAGGAACTTAACTTGCCCTTTGGGTTTACTCAAGTTAATTGAAAGCAAACTCTCCTTCATCTATTACTTCAAACCTAATGAATTATATTTCTTATTCATTTCTAATGAATAAATGTACATGGTCAGCACTGAATAAGGATATGAAACTTTCTTGTCCTGGGTCAGAGATCTATGTGGAGAAGTTTCTCTGAGCTTAGACATATTCCACCAGCTGCACTGTCAGGGAAGAGACAGTTCAAATCGTTTGCTGCCTCAAATTGCTGCCACAAATTGTTTTGCTGCCTCTCCTCATTCCCATAGAGGACAACACTATTTATAATCCTTGGAACTGGCCATAATTTTTATATCCATTACCATACTTTTATGGGTTTTTTTCTAAAGTGGGGGCAAAAATAAAGTTTAGTGAAGGCAGATACTTCTTATCTTTACCAAACCAGTGACCAAAATGCAGATTTTCTCAACCCTGGAAATCTCCATAATCCTCAAAAAGGTGAAAAGTTCAATCCAGAAAGAGAACAGATCATATTTATATTTTTAATGCTAAACTGAAATCCTTCTCCCTTCTCTTCACATTCCAATAAGAACAGGACTGCAAAAAACCAAACTGCTGAAAACTTCATTTATAAGCTAAAAGAAAAGGATCCTGCAACAAAACATATGACAGCTATGCAGGAATCTTGCTTTCTGGATCACACTAAAATCAAACCCCACTTAAAAGCTTGACTCTTTTAACTGACCACCCATCTAAAAATAAAAATTGGTGTGTGGTAAGGATGTTACAAAGTTTTACACCTGACTTCTCTGAGGTAACCAGAACCAGAAGGTACTGGTTGGGGCTATCACACTACACCCGTCAAGCCAATATATAATTCCTTTTTGGATGCTACAGTTTGGCTAAATCATCTAACTTGAAGTTTTCTCCTGCAGCAGGGACTTAGCTGCAAAAGTGACATGTCTACAATCTTTATGCTCATTAGTCAGAGTCTCATACCTGGACCTTTTGAAAAACAATGAGCCTTACAGGTGTCCTGGTTTCAGCTGGGATAGAGTTAACTGTCTTCCTAGTAGCTGGTACAGTGCTATGTTTTGAGTTCAGTATGCAAAGAATGTTGATAACACTGATGTTTTCAGTTGTTGCTCAGTAGTGTTTAGAACTGGGGAAGTGGGGGGCAGGGATTCGCCACTCGGGGGACTGGCTGGGTTTCGGTCAGCGGGTGGTGAGCAATTGCACTGCGCATCGTTTGTACATTCCAATCCTTTCATTATTACTGTTGTCATTTTATGAGTGTTATCATTATCATTATTAGTTTCTTCTTTTCTGTTCTATTAAACCGTTCTTATCTCAACCCACGGGTTTTGCTTCTTTTCCCGATTTTCTCCCCCATCCCACTGGGTGGTGGGGGAGTGAGTGAGCGGCTGCGTGGTGTTTAGTTGCTGGCTGGGGCTAAACCATGACAACAGGGAAAAAAAATCTAACAACTATGGCCTTCACTTGGCAGGAATGAACTAAATTTTAGATTGACTGTTCCCCCATTTTGCTATATGTTGGCATAGAGTAGCAAGACACAGCAGTGTGTTTCTCTTTCCGTGCAGTAGTGGGGTGAATTTAGCTGAGGCTGTGAAACACAGACATGATTCCTCTTGCTGCTTATTGTTCAGGAAAGAGCTACTTTATCATATAGTGCCAGAGACTTTCAGGCATGAGGAAGTTTGCCTTAGTAACCACCCTACAGATCTCAAAAAATACATGGAATTTTTTCCATTATGAAAAACGGTACTTTTTCTCTACAATCAATAATAAATGGTTACAGCTGAATTAAATATTAGTCTTATTTTTGAAAAGTAAAAATATTATTTCTGTCTCCAATTTTGGTAATTAAACTCCTGCAAGAAGAAATGGTTAAAATAACATCTTTTGACTTTGTCATGTCTGTTCAGAAGCCCAGGATTTGACTAGGTCCTGATTTATCAAGTAATCAAACAGGTATGTAGGTTAAGATCAAGAGGACCAAAGGGAACTACCTGTATGTTATAAACTTATTAAAGCTGGGTACATGATCAGAAGCCTTGCTGAGTCAGTATCTTCCTAATCTTTGTGCATTGTTAACAATATCTTCAGGTATGAAATAAACTTTTCGTGGATGAATGAGGGTCATGGCATCTCTATTTGTCAGTCAGTAAAAATGGAAATGGAAAAGGAAAGGGTGTTCAAATATACACACATAACTATAAATCAGAAATCGTTTGCTAAGCCATTAAGTTGAATTACTTTTTTCCTCTGACTTAAGTAGAATGAGTATGTCACTAACACAGATTAATGTATCTACTAAGACCAGGGAAATATATAAAACTGCATAGAATTGAAAAATGTAAGTGTTTTGTATAATTTCAAAATCCCTAAAAAACTGTTTTGTTAACTACCAAACAGGTCATACTTTTAGTAACCATAACCTTTTTCAGTACATGTAAATACTTCTTACTAGGCTTCCTGTGCATTTAAAAACAAAAGTGCATTTGTAGAAATTCCCTATAGGATGACTTTTGGGGCCATGATTACACTCTAAATATTTGAGTGTACTCTTATTGAAGTCATCAGAGCTGTTCATATACAGGAAGTGAAGCACATGCTTGGAAGAAGGTGAATGTTTCAACATAGTTATTTCAGAATTCCAAATTTTTAATTGCAGATACTTAGTATCATGAAATACCACATAGACAGTACCAATAGTAAAAAACAAAAGTAGGAACATTTCTTGGGACAGCTTATTATAGTATGTTCATTTTTTGTATTACTTTGGATTTTTCTCCACTATTTTTATGATAGTCCTTAAAGTTTATCTTCAGAAAGGCTATTAAAGAATTTTGGCAGAGCTTCTTCAGTCAGTCTCCTGAAATAGCTGAGGGTCGAGCAGTGACATAAATAAACAGTCGAGTTGAATACAGGGCTTTGGCTGGTCCTTTTTACCGGCTGTACTAATAAATCAATTTGATGGTGTGGATCACCCTGATGCATTCCTTCCTCTAATGCTGCTAAATTGGAAGGGCTGTTGTTTTACTATTGGACTTTCATTTGCAATACTGGCCAGCTGTTCTGAAAACCCAGATGTTTGAACAGAAAAATAAACAGATGACTTAACTGAGATAAAAAGTTTACAAAGAGCTTTATTTTTTCCTCTGCATAGTCGATCTTCTGCATCAAAGCTTGGTACATCTCATATTCTGTGAGGCTAAAAATATTTCAGTTAAATCAGCCCCAAGCAGACATGCAAATACATTTAATATCATTTAAATGATTATTCCAGTACTTTACACAATTCCTAAACTGCTACAAAAGTACTTCTACAAGGCAATTGTACAGTTTGAAACAAAGCTGTTCTTGAGAGTCCTACAGTCTGAAATGCATTTTCCTGCTTTCATGTGTTTTGCAATTAATATGGGTAACATGAGTAGAGGGTTATGTTCTGACCCTATTAGTATTACATTCATTAAAAATTAAAATTAAAATTCTCATCTATGCATGTTTTATCTGAATCTAAATCCCTGGCAATTTTTTCTTAGAGCATACACATATTCACTTTACTATGATATAGGAAGCCTCAAGGACTGCCTTGCTATTGTAAGGCTCGAGGTTTCTGTGAAAGTACCTATCTAGTTGTATATGCACAGCCACCTAATGTGCACAGAGTAACAGTGATTGCATGTGTTAAATCAGGTTTACCACTGAAAGTCATTTTTACACAAAATATTATGTATGCGGTGCATGACACTCCATCCTTCTGTTATCCATTTAAACACCTAAATGGCCACTAACTCTATAGCGCGTGAAAGTCTCAGAATGATCAATAGCTTCACCTCCATAATGTTAAGTATTAGCATTCCGGTTTTATAGCTTGAGAACCAAAGATGAATGTCACAGAAATAACTTGTAGACCTTATCCTTATGTGCAACCAAGAATGAAATGCAGCTGGGTGACTGGCAGCTGATGTTGATATGATTCTTCTGTGGTGACTGGCAACGTTTGTATGATTTGTGAAGTTTTTTTCTACAGATTATCAACTTGTCCCTCAATCAAATTGTTTAGAAAAAAGTCCATGCTTTGGTAAGAGTTTTGGAGTTTGGACAGAGAGCTCATGCTTAGGTATGAGTTGCACGCACTCTATGGCAATGGAGGAGGAGATGAAGTTTTGTTCCTCCTTAGCACTCACAGGAAATAGACTATCAAAACCAGTGAAAAGAGAAGCTACTCAGAAAGCAATTCAGAGCATAGATCTGATTTAGGTGCTCTGAATCACTCCAACCAAGCACAGCTTTGTGCCCAAGTGGTAGAACTCTAGTGGGTTACAATAGTTTCAGCTGCTATGCAGGTGTAACATTGAGCCCAGTAATATCAGTGATAATTCTACAAAAGCTGAACAGTTTGGCTTTAGTTAAATATACTACAGACTAGCCATTAATAGCTGAAACTAGGACAGTGCCTTAGCCTCAGCTAAAACACAAGGCTAAATAAGCAATACTCTTAATGTTTGTTTACCCAGCAAGGTTACTGCACAATGAGCTAGGATAATAATTTATATTATTATAGCTACTTAACAATAATTCTCTCTGTGATCATTTCTATTGTACAGTTGTGGTGGATTGACCTTGGCTGGATGCCAGGTGTCCATCAAGCCGCTCTCTCTCTCCTCTCCTCAGAAGAACAGGGAGAAGAAAATAGGATGGAAAAGAACTCGTGGGTCAAGATAATGGCAGCTTAATAAAGCAAAAGCAAAGGCTGCACGCAGAAGCAAAGGAAAAACAAAAGGTTTATTCTCAGCAGGTGATGTCCAGCCACTTACCAGGAAGCAGGGCTTCAGTACAGGTTGCTCCTTCAGTACTGCAGTACAGCAGCTGCTCCAGAAGACAAACATCATAATAACGAACATCCCTCATCCTCCTCCTTTCTCCTAGGTTTTATTGCTGAGCAGACGTCATATGGTATGGAATATCTCTTTGGTCAGTTTGGGTCAGGTGTCCTGGCTATGTCCCCTCCCAAGATGTTGCCCACCCCAGCCCACTGGTGAGGGGGGAATGTTGGAGACAGCATTGATGTTGTGCGAGCACTGCTCAGCAGTAGCCAAAACACTGATGTGTTATCAACACCTTTCTAGCTACCAATACAGAGCACAGCACTGTGGGGGCTGCTATGGGGAAAATTAAGTCCATATCAGCCAGACCCAATACAATAGTAAGGGTATTTTATTGTGAGACAGCTTATTCACTCTAAAGAGCGGTAAGTTTGAAAATGGTCCTCCACTTAGTGATTTCCCTCTCAGTGAACACTCAGAATGTCTAGATAAGGAGCAGTGTAATGTAACTAATGAGGAGTAGTTAATGTGATATGATAAACTATGATTTTACATGCAGACAAGTCTTCCAACTTGCTGTATGAGACAGGTCAGGTTGCCTTCCGTTTGTCATTAAAATATGCAATACTGTTGGTCTTAAGGTTAATTATTGAGGAACTACCACGTACCTGCTTTTCACCATGACAGATATCCTTTCAGCAACTTTCTTATCCACGTTTGAATTCTCTAGTGATTATCCTCTTCTTAAGTTTGGTTAATAATTTCCCACGTGTATGAAATGTTTTACTGAAGACTTTAAATGGACCTTACAGAAAGGTCAGCATAAGTTAAGAAGGAGGAAAAAGGAGACTGCTGGAAGCAAAGAGGCATCCTTTAAACAAGAGAAGCCAGTTCCCAACAAAGAAAAGACAAGAACATATAGCCTGTAGGGAAAATGTTAAGTCACAATCACAATAGCCAGAAATGATTCTGAGCATCAACTTGCTAAAACCATGAAAGCTAATAAAAGGCAGCATTTTCAAACACCTGCCACAGACTTGATCAGGCCAATATGTGATTAAGGTGTAGAGGGAATATCAGAGAATATTGATCCATAGCAGAAAAGCCAAATCAGGTTTTTTTAATGTCAGTATCCACTACAAAATGGCTTACAGAAGTTTCCCAACAAAGCTATTCTTAACAGAGGACAAAGGATGCAGAATTTATAATAAACTGGTTAAATGAACAGTAACAAATTGCAATAATGAGATGGTATTTTCACTCAAGTGCTCCAGAGGAACTAAAATCCTAAATTGCTATGATGTGGAACCCACCACTATCATTAATGTCTGTACCAAAAGAACAGAAGATAAACAAAGTGTGACATCAACTTTTAGAAAAGGATCTGTGAAAGTTTCAGAGAACTACAGCCCTTTATTTCTGACCTTTACAGTGAGCAAGTAGCAGTACAATTCCTTACTATAGTAAAGAATTTGATCATCTGGATTATTACACAGTACTGGGGAAAAAAATAACAAGATTTTCACAATCTAAAACATTCTTAGAATATTCAACATGCCAGTGTTCACAGAAGAATGGCAGTTAAGGGGATTTGTGATAGCAGATTGTATTCAAATTTAATGTAGGAAAGAAGGTCAATGGTAAAGTTACAAAATTTGCTGATAAATAAGATAACCTAAATGAAAGTTGACTGTGAAGAGTTGCAGAAGGATCTTACAATGTTGAATGAGTATATTGAGATTATTTCTCAAGGTAAAAGTCTTTGACAACACAAAGCAATTTACATTGAAATAATAAACGTAAACATACTAAGACAATAGTACCTTACTACTACACAGCGTCATAGTAGATAGTTCTCTGAAATGGTCAATTCAAGCCTTAACAACATCTAAAATGTCATACAAAATACTAGCAGAGAATTTAGAATAAATTAGAAATCACTATCACTCTGCTACTATATAAATTCACATTTAAAATACAACACATGGTTCAGGTCATTCCATCTAAACCAGAAACCACCAGAACTAGGAAAACACAACAAATAGGAAAAACAATGTTCCAAGGAAAAATGGTCTCCATACAAGGAGATATTAATTAGTCAGCAACCCTTTATGTTGGAAAAAAGTCAGCAGATAGGAGAGAAAATTATGCTAGATGTCTATAAAATCATGACCGTAATGGAGACACTGAATAAGAAACAATTATTCACTCTTTCTCCTATGTACTGACTTTATGCGGCAAGGTTTTGCTAGTGGGGTGAGGCTGTAAGGGGGCTTCTGCAAGAAGACACCAGAAGCTGCCCCCAAATCAGAGCCAGTTTCAGCCTGCTCCAAGACAGACCCACTGTTGGCCAAAGCTGAGCCCATCAGTGATGTTGGTAGCATCTCTGTAATAACATATTTAAGGGTAAGATTGCTGCACAGCAGCTGTGAGAGAAGAGTGAGAAAATGTGAGAGAAACAGCCCTGCAGGCACCAAGGTCAGTGAAGAAGGAGGAGAGGAGGTGCTCCAGGCACCGGAGCAGAGATTCCCCTACAGCCTGTGGTGATGAAGACCATGGTGAGGCAGGCTGTCCCCCAGCAGCCCATGGATGACCACAGTGGAGCAGATATCCATCTGCAGCCCATGGAGGACCCCACTCTGCAGCAGGCAGATATCCCCTGAAAGAAGCTGCAGCCCGTGAAGAGCACATGCAGGACCAGGTGCCTGGCAGGAACTGCGGCCCATGGAGAAGAGCCCATGCAGGTGCAAGTTTTCTGGCAGGACCTGTGACCCTATGGGGGACCACCACTGAACCAGTCCATGCCTGAAGGCCCCATGGGAAGCACCCATGTTGGAGAAGTTCATGAAAGACAGTATCCCATGGGTGGGACCACATGCTGGCACAAGGGAAAAACATGAGGAGGAAGGAGAGGTAGAGATGAAGGGCTATGAACTGACTGCAACCCCGGTTCCCCATCCCCCTGTGCCACTCAGGAGTAGGGAGTAGAAGAGTTAGGAGTGAAGTTGAGCCTGGGAAGAAGGGAGGGGTGGGGGGAAGGTGGTTTTAGTTTTGTTCTTATTTGTCACCATCCTCCTCTGTTACAATTAATTGCCAATAAATTAAATTAATATCTTCAAGTTGAGTTTGTTTTGCCTGTGATGGTAATTAGTAAGTGGTCTTCCTGCCCTCATCTCAACCGACAAGGTTTTCATTGTATTTTCTCCCCCTGTCCTGTTGAAGAGAGAGAGTGATAGAGTGGCTTGGTGGGCATCTGGAGGCCAGCGAAGGTCAAACCACCACATCCTAACATAAACAGTATTGAGTGCTCATTCAGTTGTCAGGAAGCAGGTTTAAAAAAAATCAATATGAATTTTTTTGTCCCCTAAAAAGTGCACAGTTAAAAGACAGAAGTCATTGCCACCAGTTCTTAGAAAACATTTGCTACTGGAGTTGTGCTTTAATGTATGAAGTGTTTTAACATTCAGGGACAGTAATTGCCCTATTGCAGTGCATTCAGTTAAAGAACTGAGTATGATTTTACCTCAGAAGTAATTTTCACTTCCATGCCTCCATTCCCATTAGCCCTTACTTCTTTATTCACAACACAGCTTCATCCATGTTGAAACACAAAGGTAAAACCTCATGAAGTGTTAGGTCGTGACTAGGGAACAGTTTTACAGAAATGGTTCAGTGTAGTGAGGCAGTGGGAAATGGGGACTGTCCCAACTGCTCTAGGACGCAGTCTCAGTTCTTCTGCAGAGTGTTTCTGTGATCAGTGATGAACACATCAGTGGGTGAGTGAAACACAGCAGGGATCCTGCAACTAATTCAGAAGTAGTAATGTACAACCATAACTCATGTTGCTACATCACAACTGCCTGGTCCTTTGTCCCAAGAGGGAGCAGGGCTGTAACAGCACAGGGATGTGGTTGCTGTTCCCAGGGCTCCAATTAATTCCTCGGTGTGCTACTACCCAGTAGCTAATTTGCCACTCTCTGTATTGTGGCAGGTAGATATGCTCTTAATCCTTCTGTGTTTCTCCATGTACAAAACAGAAGGCAAAACTACTTGCTTTGCTTTCAGAAATACAGGAAGGATTAGGTCATTACTACAGAGGGTTTACAAATGGAAAGTTCAACAAAACTTTTACCCCACCAATGTTAATGGCAGTTCTGCCACCGACTTCCATAAGGTCAAGGTTTTTATCACCTACATACGCTGCTTGCTGTAAGAACTAAACTGTACTAATTTGCAACTTCTATTCTAGGTTTTGGTGGGTTTTTATTCATTTTCTTCTGGATTTCTTGGAGTGAATTTTTCCTTGCTTGACCTCTGCTGAAAGAAAGATTCAAGCTTTTTTTATCTAACCATGAAAATAACACACTTTCCCCATATGTTCAGATCAGAAATTTTCCACTTGAATTACTGAAAATTGTCTTAAGGGAAGGTGGATGGAAGGGGAGAGGGAGTAAAATAGTACTTTTTCAATAGACACCTGAAAGCAAAAGGTGTTTTGTCATAACTGGTTAAGGTTGCCAGTTTCATAAATACGAAATAGAGTTTTGGATGAGTTGTATGGATTGCATTTTGGAGGTGAAATCGTTAAGTTCATGCATTTGAGGATGATTTGTTAACTTGTTAATTTAACAGCCACAGTTTTTCTTTCTTTAGGGAAAATTTTGCTGCATTTGTGGAGATTTCACTGACTAGAAAAAGAGAAATTAGGGATCACTTGTAGTGTAAAGTAGTGTAGTGAAAGTGATTTTAGACAGCTGAAGGACTGTCTCCTGACCTATGTATTTTAACCATTCTGTAAAATTATTATAGTCTTTTCTGTATTTCTACAGTTATCAGACACATCTTTGTATTTCCTACAGATAACACGCTGAATGTATACTTCCTGATTACTATCCTACACTCCTCTGAACACTGGAAAAGAAAACCATTAAAAGCCCACAAGTATTTAAGCCTAAATATAAGTAAGGATTTACGTGGTGAAAACTCATTACAAACCATAACACAGTACAACTTTAGATATTTGTAGGCATTAAGATGAAACTATGAAAACAAAATGGTCACACTGATTATTTGGAAGTATAGTCTATGGTATAAAATAGTAATAAGTAAATGAAGACTGAATTTGCTGACCCGTTGATAGAATCTCAACCTAGTAGATTAAATCAATCAAGGAGTGATGAAGAAGAAAAGTGCAGAGATGGAGAAAGGAAAGGAGAGAGATTATGAGTATGTGCTAAACCTTGAGCTAAGCACTAAGCACTAACACAAAGATCATGAGTATGCACTAAGTTACTTGGATAGCAAATGCTGCTGGCAGAAATGCAAGGATGTCTGCCTTGCAAATTATAAATGACACCCACCCCCACTTCCTGAGACTGTACACTTGAAATGGGATGACTTTGGATAACACCTTCTGCACCGCTGAGTCACACTGTGGGGCAGAATTGAACATGCCAAATAGAATATGTAATGTATTCTGTCATATTATATGTGCTACACAAATTACTGAAGATCCAAATAGCTTTCTAGTGTTGCCCAGTATGCTGGTGCCTTCATGCATGAATAGAAGTTGGGTGTGTTCACTGAAAGAATCAAAATAACTGAGGTTTTTGAATGAACTTCACTTTTTACAAATATTGTCCACCATATTGTGACAGCATAGGAAGACATAGTATTCTCTTCACATCTTCAAAAAGATGGCTGCATTCCATGCATTCAAGCTTCCAAGCTATTGAAATATTGGTCCAACCAAAGTATTTTCTATATATTGACAACTAAATGTATATAGTCAATAGCATGGGTATCTGAACACCTTACATCTTTGGATGTTTGTATTCAACATGTCTATGAGGTAGGTAAGCATTCTTTTAAGAACTGAGACAAAGGCAATGACTTTCCCAAACTGCTGATGGGAAATGAACATCACAACCTTAAAGCTAAGGCTGTTGTCAGTGAGTTGGTCCTCCATCCCTGTTCAGGACCAGCAACACTTTTATTATTAGAAGATCTCAGATAGAACTTACTTCTTTTTTTTCCCAAGCAAGGGACATCAATTCACCTAAATCAAGTCTTTCTACTGAGGCAGATGAGTTTTGCAAAACCTCTGTTAAAAAAAATGCAGATTTCTTTTGGAAAGCTCAGAGCTTTAATGCCAGTTTACCCACTCTGCTGCTGCTTAGCTCTCTGCTGGAAATACATGCTTCCAAGCTGCTAGATCTTTTTCAGACCAGTTGGTGAGCTGGAGAAAAGTGGAACCCTGGCAACACGGAAAAAAAGCAAGCATGGTTGTTTAAATTCTCTAGAGTTTTAAGATTCATCTTCATAGTTTCCTAGATTAAAAAAAAAAGCGGGGGGGGGGGGGAAGCTGGGTAAGCTCTTCAAAGTCATCCTCGTTTATATACATGTATCCTTCTGTATGAATATATTTAACTTTAGCCTACATTTTGACTATCTGTAAAACAGTTACAAAAAATAAGGTGTTTTTTCTCTTTAGGGGCTCCATCCTAACTACCCAGTTCTTCTTTAGAGAGCTATTTATTTACATGCCTTCTGAATGAAACAGAATGTTAACTCTGTTTCCCTCACCAAACACAATTTCTTTTAATATAATTTATAAAGATTGTAATACCTGCTAGCAAGATAACTGAAAAGAAAAGCCTTGCTATGAATCCTAATTGATTAGTTCATAAATATGAGGATACAGAGAAATGGTACAGTGTTGTCATTTCAGCAGTGTTAGGGAGAGGTTTTAATGATAATTTTATTATGCTCTATTATTTGTAGATAACATAGATGTGATCCTGAAAAACATTTGAATTTCAGCCTCCATTTTGTAATTTTTCCTGAAATATTGGCTTGTAAAGATTAAAGCTGCTTCATGCATGTTATTGAGTCCAGTTGCACAAAAACTCATGCATGGTCATCTGAGGGGAGTACCATCTGTGGCAAGATTCTTCCGGTCATCTCACACATCTCTGCCATGCAACACAATGCCAGTGACCATGCTGTCACTTATTTTCTATGAAAACAACTGGGAAACAGGTAGTTAACCTCAGTGCTTGCCCGTTTTTGACTAAGATTTCTCCTCTGTTATTTAAATCCACTCATGAGCAAAAGAAAACTCTGAAACACAGGACAGACTAGCAAAGTGGAGGGATGAAAAGGAAAACTTACTTCTGTCTGATTTCTGATGGCCCTTTCTGCCACCTTACCTCTGTGCCACGTGAGGGCTGGCCTGTTCCTGGTGTTCCAGAACAGCTAAGGGTGAAAC
Source organism: Harpia harpyja (assembly GCF_026419915.1). Lineage (NCBI taxonomy): Eukaryota > Metazoa > Chordata > Aves > Accipitriformes > Accipitridae > Harpia > Harpia harpyja. The sequence continues at coordinate 73,812,089 of NC_068969.1, read as the reverse complement.
ACCATTTGGCTCTAGGAGGTCCTACTACAGATTTGGATGGGGAAAGAATTTCTCCTCAGCTATTTGTGGCAAAGTCTATACCAATCCTGTAATGAAGCTAGGTATTAGAAACCATGATGAGTGATGTGTATACATAAAATTTTAAATGTCTTTGTTCTACCCATCATGTGACATACCTCATGTAATGGATCCTACCAACTACAAACTACTTAAACTTTACTATGAATGGTATTTTGTTATTTCTTTATATAGCAACTTATGATTGCATTCAGTGGGTGTTGCTGCAGATTACACAAACAAAATAATGTGGAATATCAGTAATCCAGAGTAAATTTTCTGACTGAGAGTGATAGCATATTTCCATACATTCTGTAGGGTATGTCTAAATATTTTGATGGTTTTAATATTTTGTACCAGCCGTGGAAACTGGTTTGCTGCTAGGTGACTGTAAAAGTGAGATTTGGTAAATAATTATTAGAAATCTTATACTAACACTATGATTGAAAAAATAGACAAAGGTATAGCCAAGCAATTAACTAGTAGAGGTAGTTACTCATAAGTTTTGCAGTTCTTTGCTCTTATGACCAGATGTTCCTGTACGCTAGATGAGAACAATGTTGAAACTGACCACATGTGATTGAAGCTGCTTTAAGCTTCAAGTTCAAAGAACAAGGACAAGAATAAAGACTTCAAGAACAGCCAACAAGAACTTCAAATGGGTTAGTGGTCGCAAAAGCAGCCCTTCGACTCAAATGGATCCTTCATTGCGCATGATCGGATGTAGGCAGTACTAAGATAATCAGTTGCAATTATTTTTACGTATATGTATACTAATCTGATTAATATGCAATTAGTTATTCTATATAACCTGTTAGTGCTAACGCTGTGGTATGCACACTAGGTGGAACTATCCCCCGCGCATCCAGCGCTGCAATAAAGAATGCCTGCTTTCTAAAACTCCAAAACGAGTCTTAGAGAGTTTCTTCGACCGGCTTTTAGGTATCAAAAGTGCCTTGGATCAAATAATTATTTACAATACAAATACTATTTTTGCATGTAAGTAAGTTTCTTCCTGGTGATGTTTTCAGGATTTTTGCATATGTGTGTGTTCATACATATACACGTATATACACACACATACACGTTAAGGAGATTAAACTGTTTACTTAGATGAAACAGGAACATATTTTACCCTTCCAACCACACTTTGACAGACAGATTCATGGGTATTTGCACCTTTAGTAAAGGACTAATGAAACCTTTTGAAAAGTAATGTACCTCAAGAAACAGTAAATGATAACAACTGATCCACAACTTTTTATGATTCAGCCTTATATATAAAATCAAATTCTATAATAATAAGTGTACTGTGTTATATAACGCTCCACTAACACATTAAATAACAACAGATGTAGTTTTTACTTTACTGACTAAAAATGTATTCAGTTTTGCAACAGCAGAGTCTTTACTTATTGTTTCACTTATGTTTACACGAAGCTTTGACAGGCATTTTAAAGGAATAAAGTCAGGCTGCAAAAAAATTATATTTGACTAGTATCATTAGATCATTTATATTGCTGTCAGATTATTTATGTTTTACAACAACGTAGAGCAGATATTTTCTAGGTATTTATTTTAAACCTATCTTATATAAATCTACATCTTCAGTTGTCTTTATTTTAATTTTTTGTAAGTTTTACTGAGTCAGCAGACTTTTCAAATACACATTTTGAAATGACAGTATTATTTCTAATGTACAGTCTTAAAATATTTGTCCTTTGCCTCTTTATGAATATATTTAAATTGCTGATATTGAATTGGATGTTTAGTATAATTTTATATGTGTTAAATAGTTACACTAAAACTGCTGCTAGAAAAGAGTTTGCTACCAAATATATGCATCAATATTTGGCTAACATAAGGGGGAAAGTGACAATTACTGACTTTACTTATTTAGCTAAGCATGTTCATCAGAGAAAACACGTTGGCTTTTGAAATATAGGAATCACAGAAGTAAAACTGATGGCCAGATCTCATGTAACTGCTATTTATTGTAACCCTGTGAGAAATTTTTTTAATAACTGGCAAGTGAATCTATGATGCAAATAGAAGTTACAACTATATGTTTTCCTTTTCATGGGAAAGGATAATGCCATCCTAGCAAGTGAAATGAGATGTTAAAGAAAATGTCTACCTCATTTTTTTTAAAAAAGGGATTGAGATCTTTTGTCAGTTCATTGATTAAATCTGTGGTTTTAATCTTTAAGAAGTCTTTAGATTTTAGCAGTGATGTGGTTGTTGATTTCAAAAGAGAGCAGAAACAAACTCCACATTTAACATCATTTCTTGTATAGAGAGCTAGGTTTATAAAACCCCTCTTACAACTGCAGTTTTGTATTCACAGTTAACTTCACATGCAAATGTTAGGATGTTTATACTTCCAAATTACTTAGTCTGAGTGCAATTAGGTAGTGTAATAATGTTATAATTTCTGAAAAAAATAACATTGTGTATTCAAGAATTTAAGAGCAAAATTAATACCCAAGGTATGCCAGGTTAATGAAATCAAGAGTATAGTATTTGATGTCTCACATCAGCTGATTTTGAAATTCCCAAACATGCTCATTCAGGCTATGTATTAGCCTAAGACAGTGATGATTTTTAAATACCTGCTTGCTCTTAATTCACACCAATATTTATTAGAAGATATAACTGAAATGATTTATTGCCAGTATTATTCTTATATGCAAGCAATGTTATTAGAATATATGTACATTAATGTTGTATGTATCCTTCCATTCTTCTAGAGTTCCTTGGAATTAGAAATAGTAAAAGACCAGTTAATATGGTAAAAATAATGTAAAAAGTAGTGTATGGCAATAATGAACTAATTAAATAAATAAATAAAGCATGATATGAAAATAAATAAAAAGAGAAAGAACAATTGAAAAAGCTTGAAGCTTGCAACGGCAAAGACCAGCAGGAGGAAGACCCTTCCCCGGAAGCCTGAGGTGCCCTTGCAGAATCACTTCACCGCTCTGCAGACTGAGGAGGAAAGACACTGGAGCTGAGTAAGGCAGCCCAATCTGATCCCTGTGTAACAACCAGCACAACTAAGAAAAGGCGATGGGTGATAGTAGTAGGTGACTCTCTTCTGAGAAGTACGGAAGCACCCAATCTGCCAACCTGACACGCTCTCTAGAGCGGTGTGCTGCTTACCGGGGGGGTCCTAATATAATTTGCACTAGCTGAGTATGGGGCCTGTCACAACCCGGACTGGACAGGGAGTCCTGCTGAATTCAGAATTCCCTCAGGCTAAATTAAGGTGAAACGACAGCAAATGATCAAACATTCTATTCATGAGAGAAGCAAGCTGAACTTGGGAGGCATAACAATAGGTGGTGTGGTGTCTCACAACAGGAACTGGCATGGAACTACCTCAGTAAACCAGGTAATCTGTGGTAACCCTACACATCAATTCAGGGAGGAAGGAGATACCTCTCATTAAGTCATGAGGTTCAGAGTGGACCCTATTGCTTTCTAGACTCCTTCTCAGAGAGGAAGCCCAGGGGTGGCTGGATCCACTCCTAGTCCCAGACATGGTCAGCGGTTTATGTCTAAAGGGATGAGGTGTAGAGATTGTGGAAAAGGAAAAAGAGAGAACAAGACAGAAAGAGAACAAGGCAGAGAGAAAGATTTCACTGGTCCTGGGTCCAGTATTGGTTCAGTCAGTCAAGGGGTCTTGTTCCTGTGGGCTTGTGCACCTGGGGCTTCAGTTCATGTCCTTTTATCATCCTTGCCCTTCCTTTGGGTGGGCACTCGAACTCATTAGGCTAGTTAAGTGTAACCTTTGGGAAACGGATCAGTGGGCTTGGGGGTCCTTTGGGGAGTAAATTCCCTTTCCCTGCAGACATGACCATTGTTTGATCTTTGTATCAGAACAGCTTATCAGAACAGCATATCAGAACAGAGAGCTGTGCGCCCTCCGGCACGCCCTTCCCACCCTGTTGATGTCTGTGCTGATCGATGCTCAGTAGCTGCTTTTCACCTGTGGTTCCTTACTAGGCAGAGTTCCTTGTTATGCAGAGTTCATGCAGAGTTTGTCTTTAAGCAGAGCTTGCCCCACCACAGTGTTTGAGACATTAATTCTTTCAGCCTCTCACAGGGCCCTAGGCAATTAGTAGGAAAATAGTGTTTATTTATAATATTTGTTTGAATTCAAGGTTTGGATCCAAAAGTCACCGGTCAAAATACATATTTAACCAGAAAATGCACCTTGAACAGTAAAATTGCTGACATCTGAGATGTGGTGGGGAGAGATTCTCCAGAACAAAAATTTTACAGTACCTTCCCAGTGAAAAAGGAAACATGAGAGAATGGCACTGGTGTATTTAAGGTGAATGTCAGCATCATAAAGCACAGTACCCTAAAGCCATACAGTGTAGCTCTGAGACAACTGACGTCCCTTCAGAGCAAGTGGTACCAAGCAAATACTAACGCAAATGATAACTCCCAAAGCAGAACATCCGTTGCTGCGTGGTACTGCACCTGAGTTAATTAGCCCTGCTGTTAGAGCTAATGAACCTTGGTAGAGTGCTGCAACAATGCAGCTCAGCATGCACCATGAGGTGTGGGCATACCCTAATTAGTAAGCCAGGAGGTAGATACACTGTCTGTAAGACTGCCTTTTTCCAAGGAAGTCTAAGCTAACACATTTTATATTGCAATTGGAAATTGTATGCTTTAACCAGAGTTTGTTACAGCCATTGTAAGGAACTTTTTAAACATCTGTAATTTGACTGAGTTAATCAGTGCACATGGCTCAACTTCCATGCCCTTCCTTGGCAATGGCTTTCTTTAACTTTTTAGTGAACAGAGATATGAAAATCATGTCTCGGTAGTGGTTGAACAATAACTGTTCCTCATCAAATACAAAGGATTAAAAGGGAAGACAATTTTGGTCATTAATAAGGTTTTCAAATGTTGTAAATACTTCTTGAGAGAATCAGTAACCAGTGAAAAAATTCAAATGACTGACATTTTCCATAGTATGGCTGAAGTCGAGGGAACTTCAAATTAGTTTAAATGCAGGTCTTGAGAGGAAGCATGCTTTGAAGCATAATTTACAGTATAATTGCATTTTCTATGTGTTTTGTGAGATGCACATGCTCACAAGGACTCAGATCCAGTTTGGCTGAGGATTACAAATTGGATGGTAGCAATGATTATTTCAAAGACTAAAGCAAAGTACAAAACCCTTGTCGTGGTTTCAGTTGAGATAGAGTTAATTGTCTTCCTAGTAGCTGGTACAGTGCTATGTTTTGAGTTCAGTATGCGAAGAATGTTGATAACACTGATGTTTTCAGTTGTTGCTCAGTAGCGTTTAGACTAAAGTCAAGGATTTTTCAGCTTCTCATGCCCAGCCAGTGAGAAAGCTGGACGGGCACAAGAAGTTGGCACAGGACACAGCCAGGGCAGCTGACTCAAACTGGCCAACAGGGTATTCCATACCATGTGATGTCACATCTAGAATATAAACTAGGGGGAGTGGGGGCAGGGGGGATTGCCGCTCGGGGATTAACTGGGCATCGATCAGCGGGTGGTGGGCAATTGCACTGTGCATCATTTGTATATTCCAATACTTTTATCATCACTGCTGTCACTTTATTAGTGTTATCATTATCATTATTAGTTTCTTCTTTTTATATTCTATTAAACTGTTCTTATTTCAACCCAGGAGTTTTATTTCACCCACCACTGGGTGGGTGGGGGAGTGAGTGAGAGGCTCCGTGGTGTTTAGTTGCTGGCTGGGGTTAAACCACGACACTCTAAATCAAGCTACCAGGTGACTCAGTTTGTTTATCTGAACTTTAAATTAAAAATATGACTTAACCTAGTTATTTATGTAATACTCATATGCTAAACAATTAAACAAGGAGGTAAATTATAGCATAAGTTTAACCTGAGCACTGTTTTGATAACTGCTCAACAAAGTTAGTTAAGCAGGCTGCATGTGGAACAGACAGTTGAAATTATAGACTGAAGTCTGAAAAAGTTAACTACATATAAAAGTCTAACTATGAAAAACATCCTCCAGAAAAATCATGATGGACAACAGTGGAAAGCTGAATTAATTTAATCTGATAAATAACATGGGAAAACATTTACAAAATATAAAATACCAAGTGTATGATATACTCTGCTATTTATAGAAATACTTGAATTTGTTAATTATTCAACTTAACCAGCCCATGTGTTTCTTAAGGTAGATGCTATTTATTTGTTTTTATGCAAGTGTGAATTTATAATTTTATATATTGGAGAAATAAATAAAATCTAATAACTAGGCAATTAAATTTTGAATATTTGGATTTCTCAGATATTATTTCCTGAACACAGAGGATACAGCCACATTAATGTGCCTGGACATGGTGCTGGGCAACTGGCTGTAGATGGCCCTGCTTGAGCAAAGTGGTTGGACCAGATGCCTTTGGAGGTCTCTTCTGACATCAACCATTCTGTGATTTTGTAATTCTGTGATACCATAATATTGAGATGCACATTTAGGTTTTTTTCAATGTCTTTCTAAGATATTCATTAGGATTTTTTAGAATTCCTTCGCAAAAAATTTCCCTGTTGGAATTTTCTGGAAGAGAATGTCCACTTGGTATGAAATTCAAATATTGCGAAATCTATTTTATTTTGCCTCAGGTCAAATTTCAGAGTATTTCTTTCCAACAAGAAGATATTTTGATTCAAAATGATATCTCTAATTAACACTAAGTACCACTAAAATATAATGATTATTTTTAAAACAACAGGAAAGCCTTAAAAAACTGTGTATCCACAGATGGGTGGATGCAGAAGCAGGTTATGGGACTGTATAGGGGGCAACCATACTTACTACCCGCCGCAGGTAGTCCTGTCTGAGACAGAGCCAAGGTATTGCATAGTCTGGCTGCAGCACTGCTCTCAGCAGTAGGACTGGAGTGGGCCCTGCAGGGAGTGTTATTTTATTTGCTGCGGGCAGGGCAAAAGCTCAAGTCATAAAGCAGGTACAAGAGGGACTAATATCTCTATTGCACATTCTTTCTAGTCAAATATTCTGCTATAAGACTGACATGCACACATACGCTGTCCTCATCTCCTGGACCTCTACACATACACATACCACAAAGAAATATACACGACAGATATGCCTCATTCAACCTCTGTAAATAAACACAGTGTCAGTGTAAACTTCTGCTCTTCACCCCTCAGCCATATTTACCTGTACACCACCTGGACCTACTCCCAACCTCACATCTGAACCCACTGTTATCTTTCTTCTGACTCTGGTCTCTCAGCCCTTATGATCTGCATTAATTCCTCCCTGTTTCTTGCATGCACGATTGAGGAGGCATCATGATCCATGTCACATTATTTTGAAGAGTTCAGACTGCACGGGAAATTCTGTCTGCATGAAAGAGCATATGCTGAACAGCTGCTGAAAACAGATAGGATGAGCTGGTGATGACAGGGAGAGAAGTAAGAATAGGTGGGGTATGCCTTCAAGAAACTAGGTAAGTTTAGGGGAAAACGTCTGGTATCTGATGTACCCAAGAGGGGCAGTCGAAAGTTGGCTACTGCTGGCAGTCCCCATGGCCAGTTCAAACCACAGGAAGCCTCATATAACCAGCCCCGAGGGAGCACCAGCCACCAGGAGCACTGCGACCAGGGTGCACAAATGCAGAGCGGTGTGTATTTGGAACAGTGTCAGCAGTTTATGAGGCAGTTCACACAAAAGACTGTACAGGAAGGGCTGCACACTCGGCCAGTGATAGGGCTGCTGCTTGCTCTGCTCGCTCACAGGCTCAAGCTGCAGCCCTGACAGTCACCCCAATTAACGGGCAGCTGTGCAAGTCTAACCAGAAGCTTGAGGTCTCCAGGAAATTAGAATTAGAAGGATGACATTTTTCAAAATAATTACCATTTTATAAATGGACTCTTTTTCTAAGAACTATAAGGAGACTCTGAACTGCTGAAAGAAAATGGTGTCCATGCATTGCAACTGCAAGGTTGTGGCTGAAACCAAAATGGAAGCACTACAGCCTACCTGTGTTGACCGCTCCACCCAAAGAGACCTCCCAAGGATGGAAATAGTTGTCCATACCTTAAGTTGCATGGAGCTTGTCAGGGAATTTTTATGGTACAACCTCAAGGTGAATTAAACACACATTTGTGCTTAAATATAAAAGAAAAATTTAATGAACAATGTATTGGGCAGAGTCCCACTGCAATACACAGTTGTACATGGAGTCTACAAAGATGTGACACAAGCCGATTCCTCAGATACACTTGCACCAGCACCAATCCCTTGAGTGATTACGTGGGGCACCTCAGCCTGGCGGTGGGTCCATGCCCCAGCCCAACTCTCCCTGAGCTTGGGCCCATGAGAACTCCTATTCCAGGATGGTCTACAAGACAGTGCTGAGGCAGTTTCTTGTCTCATCACCAAGGGAAACTTCACTCCTTTGCAAGGAGTCTCTGGCATTCCTGCTTCCAGACAGTTTAACCCCTTCTTGCAGTTGGGCCTCCTTGACCTCCATACCAGATCATTCCTTGGTCACAAATTACAACTGCTTGAGCAGTTACAATTAGAATTTACCCTTCAAGCTCAAGTATGTGGAATTCCCCCTAGCACCTCTAGGCAGCGGTGGATATCACAGCTGCAAGTGTGCCCAGCTGGAAGAACTTGGACAAGTAGCTACATTACAAAAGGAGCTCAAAAAGCCACACAGTGTCCTGAAATGGGAGCAGGAGATACATACATGGTATTGTGCACCGTCCCAGGTTGAGCAACAGCCCTGCCTTAAGTCTATGCAAGGGGAAGGTAGGCCTGAATTCAACCTCAAGCTGACTGACACAAGTAACTCATGAGATGAAAGAGACTGGACCCTTTTGTTCAGGGCAGAAGAAAGAACCTTCCTTTGTCTGCTGAAGTGCCCCTAGATAATACACCCGATGCTCTGGGTTTGGAGAATGAAAACATGTGAGTAATGGACAGAATCCAGGAGAAGTCGACCATGCAAAGTTGATCCAACCACTTACCCTCATTAAAACCAATGCCACCAGAAAAGTGTGTTAGGCATTAGTAATTGGAGATTCCTTACTGAGAGGCACCGAAGCATCCATTTGCCACCCAGACAATTTCTTTAGAGAAGTTTGCTGCCTACCAGGAACTCATGTTTGTGACATCATTGAGAGTCTACTGAGCCTGGTGAACCCTACAGACTGTCATCCACTCCTACTGTGTCATGTAGAGTCTAATGATACTGTGACGAGACAACTTAGAACTATCAAAAGAGAGTATGTGTCCCACAGAGCAATGTTAAAAGGATCAGGAGCACAGGTGGTGTTCTCTATCCTCCCAGTCAGAGGAATGGGTTCAGGAAGGAGCCATCAAATTGAACAGGTGAGTGCCTGGCTGCATAGCTGTTCCCATATTCAAGGTTTTGATTTCTATAATCATGGGCCTTTGAGAAGCCAGGTCTGCTGGGAGCTGATGGGAGTCACCTGACCAAGAGGGGCATCTTTGCCAACAGGATGGCCAGACTAGACTTAGTAGGGGGAAGGGGATGGAGTTTTGTGCAAAAAAGAGCCAGGAGGTGCTGTTACATTAGGAACCAATGTGGAAACACCTGTAAAATGCCTCAAAGGAATTAGGGTTTTTTCCTCTAAAAAGGTGACATAGTAGATAGCCTAGCTGAAGTGCCTGTGTACCAACGAATGTAGCATGGGCAACAAACAGGATGAGTTGGAAACCACTGTGCAGCTAGAAAGCTATGATCTAACTGCTATCACTGAAACTTGTTGAGATGAAACACACAACTGGAGTGCTGCAATTGATGGCTATAAACAGGTGAGAAGGGACAGGCAAGGAAGGAGGCGGGGGACAACGGTTGCCCTCTATGTAAAATAATTGACTGATTGCACAGAGCTGTCTTTGAAAAACAATGATGAACAGACTGAGATCTTATGGGTGAAAATTAGAGGCCAAGCCAAAAAAGAAAACCTTGTGGCTAGTGTTTACTACAGGCCACCCAATCAAGGGGAGCCTGTTGGTGAAGCTCAGCTACAGGAAGCATCACTCTCACAGGCCCTGCTCCTTCTAGGGGACTTCAATCCCCCTGACATCTGCTGGCAAAGTAGTACAGCAATCTGTAAACAGTCCAGGAGACTCTTGGAGTGCATTGAGGATAGGTTCATGGTTTCATAGCCCAACCAGAGGCAAACTGTTACTGGACCTGTTGCTTACCAACACAGATGAACTAATTAGAGAGGTCAAGATTGATGGCAGCCTGGGCTGCAGCGATTATGCGTTTTTTTGCCTCAGTTTTCATTCTTTCCACATCTACCAAGTCCCTGAACCTCAAGTCCTTTCCACCATAAGAGAAGATCAGGTTCAAGACCACCTGAGGTACCTGAACATAAGTCCATGGCACCCAGTGATATCCTTCCCAGGGTGTTGAGGGAATTGGCTGATGTATTCGCTAAGCCACTCTCCATCATATTTCAAAAGTCATGGCAGTCAGGTGAAGTTTCCAGTGACTGGAAAAAGGGAAACATTGCACCCATTTTTAGGAAGAGTAACAAGGAGGACCCTGGGAACTACTAGCCAGTCAACCTTACCTCTGTGCCTGTTAAGATGCTGAACAGAACCTCCTGGAAGTTATGTCAAAGCATATGGAAGACATGGAAGTGATCAGAGACAGACAACATGGCTTCACCAAAGGTAAATCATGCCTGACCTATCTAGTAGCTTTCTACCATGGAGTGGCTGCATCAGTGGACAAGGAAAGAGCAACTGATGCCACCTATCTGGAATTCTGTAAGGCCTTTGATACAGTGTCCTGGTTTCAGTCCCCCCAACATTCTTACCTGTAAATTAGAGAGGTATGGGTTTGATGGATAGGCTGCAAGACAGATAAGGTATTGGCTGGATGGCCAGGTCCAAGTGTTACGGTCAATGGCTCAGTGTCCAAGTGGAAACCACTAACTAGTGGTGTCCCTCAGGGGTCTGCACTGGGACCAATACTATTTAATATCTTTATCAATGACATAGCTAGTGGGATTGAGAGCACCCTCAGCAAGTTTGCAGGTGACACCAAGCTGAGTGGTGCACTTGATTCGCTTGAGCGAAGTGGTGCCATCTAGAGGGACCTTGACAGGCTTGAGGAGTAGGCACATGTGAACCTCATGAAGTTCAACAAGCCAGGTGGAAGGTCCTGCACCTGTGTCAGGGCAACCCCCAATATCTATACAGACTGGGGGACGAACTAATTTGGAGGAGGCCTGAAGAAAAGGACTTGGAGATACTGGCGGATGAAAAATTGGACATGAGCCAGCAATGTGTGTTTGCAGGCCAGAAAGCCAATCGCATCCTGGGCTGCATCAAAAGAAGCGTGGCCAGAGGGGTGAGGGAGGTGATCTTCCCACTCTAGTCTTGTGAGACCCCACATGGAGCACTGCGTCTGGCTCTGAGGGCCCCAGTACAAGAAAGACACGGACCCGTTGGAGTGGGTCCAGAGGAGGGCCATGAAAATGATCAGGGGGCTGGAACACCTCTCCTATGAGGTAGGCTGAGAGAGTTGGGGTTGTTGAGTCTGGACAAGAGAAAACTCTGGGGAAACTGTATTGCAGCTTTTCAATATAAAAACGGGGGTTATAAGAAAGATGGAAAGACACTCTTTACCAAGACCTGTAGTGACAGGAGAAGGGGCAATGGTTTAAAACTGAAAGAGAGTAGGTTTAGATTAGACATAAGGAAGAAACTTTTTATGATGAGGGTGGTCAGACCCCGGAACAGGTTGCCCAGAGAAGTTGTGGGTGCCTTGTTATCGTGGTTTAAGCCCAACCAGCAACAAAGCACCATGAAGCCGCTCACTCGCTCCTCCCCCTCCAGCCCTGGTGGGATGATGATGAGAAAATATAAAGAAACGCTCGTGGGTCAAGACAAGGACAGGGAGGGATCACTCACCAATTATGGTCACAGGCGAAAGACAGAATCAACTTGGGGGGAAAAAAAAAATCAATTTAATTTATTACCAATCAAATCAAAACAAGGATAATGGAAAGTAAACCCAAATCTTAAAACACATTCCCCCACCCCTCCCATCTTCCCGGCTCAACTCCACTCCCGATTTTCTTTACCTCCTCCCCCCCAGCAGCACAGGGGGATGGGGAATGGGGGTTGGGGTCAGTTCATCACACATTGTCTCTGCTTCTCCTTCCTCTGCAGGGGGACAACTTCTCACTCTTCCCCTGCTCCAGCATGGGGTCCCTCCCATGGGAGACAGTCCTCCACGAACTGCTCCAGTGTAAGTCCTTTCTGCAGGCTGTAGTCGTTCAGTCAAAGACTGCTCCAGCACAGGCTTTCCCATGGAGTCACGGCCATCTTCTGGGGCACCCCCCTGCTCCGGCGTGGAGTCCTCCGCAGGATGCAGGTGGGCATCTGCTCCCCCGCTCCCCTCCATGGGCTGGGGGGGGACAGCCTGCCTTCTCACCATGGGCTGCAGGGGCATCCCCTCCTCCAGCACACCTCCTCCCCCTCCTTCTTCACTGACCTTGGTGTCTGCAGAGGGGTTCCTCTCACATTCCACTCCCCTCTCTGTTGCAGGTTCCCCTTCTTTAATCTGTTCTCGCAGAGGCGATACCACCATCACAGATGGGCTCGGCCTTGGCAAGAGGTGGGTCCAACTTGGACCCAGGGAAGCTTCTAGCAGCTTCTCACAGGAGCCACCTCTGCAGCGCCTCCGCCACTACCAAAACCCTGCCACACAAACCCAAAACACCTATAATTGGAAGTGCTCAGGTTCAGGTTGGACAGTGCTTTGAGCAACCTGATCTGATGAAAGATGTCCCTGCCCGTGGCAGGGAGGTTGGACTAGATGACCTTTAAAACTTCCTTCCAACCCAAACCGTTCTGTGATTCTATGGTTCTATATTAGTATTTTACACCAAGACCTAAACTGTGATAGAAAGTTTGAAAACACAGCCTTAAGTGAGTCAGCTACCAAGCAACAAGATATTTCGAAATCATTTTTATCTCCTCATCTTCCAGTTTTGAAAACCTAGCCCTGTATTCCCACACCCTGGAATGTCCCTGAAGTAGATGGTCCTGATAGAACACATTTTAGTCAAAGGGAAGATTTTGCATTTTATGAAATTTTTAGAGGGAAGGGTCTATTTCAACTTTGTATTTATTTAAAACAGGAAATTCAGTTTGATTTGTACTATTTTTTTATTCATTCTTCTTCCCCAGTCTGTGCCCCTTTCTTTTTCAATTTAGCAACTGAGCACAAAACTTAGTTATTCACTGGGCTTTGTACTCTAATTGGCTGGAAATGGAAGTCAATGCTGTGCCCTGTAATGAGTCTTGAGAGTCATTACAGTATTTTTCTAAAGCAGTAGCCTGCAAATGAGAGAAAAATCAGACACAAAATTTATAACTCAGTGTTTTAAAATATGTTTGTAATTCTACAAAATAATCAAAGCCCTGAAAAGACCTAAACATACAGAATTTCAAGTTCTGACCTTCAAAAAATACTTTACTTTTCTGCTAGCTTATTTGAGGCGCCATTTACAGACTGTGCAAAGGCCAAGTATGCAGGAACATAAAAGCTTTCTTACACTTTACAGAAGCAGAAGTTATTTCTTCACTGTAGCAGCATTTCTGAATCAGAAGGAGTTCTACTTTTTGCTGGCCATGAGGCTAAATGGGTGATGACAATAGATATTGGCCATGCAAAGGACTTTAATGAAAGACCTAGCATATACTTGGGCTAAAATTGTTCATTTCATAATCAGTTTTACACAGGAAATAATTTTCACTGGTGTCCTCACTCCATACTGTCTTTTTCCTTCTAGTAATTTTTACATTGTTATTTTCTAAAACAGAATTTTTCTATAGTTTTTACAGACTGACCATCTTCCATTTAGTGAAGGCAAGCCATTACTTCTTTTCCTGTTACTGAGAATTCTCATTTCTATCTCAAAAGAAAAGTAGTGAAAACTATGCTAATTCCTTTCTCAGCTCATAGCTGCCTAGGTTCAAGGGACATGTTCTGGGTGTTGAAAATGCACAATGAGTGATGAGAGAGCAAGGATATTATCATTTGTCTTCTTCACTGGAATTTATTCTTAAAAATAATATGATTTGCTCATGTAACATTTCAAAGTCCATTCTGGAAAGTACCATAATACTAGTTAAAGATAAATGTCAGGGGGATTTTTTTGCAGGTAGCAAAATACTGAAAGCTTGTGCAAAAGAACTGAAATTATCATTATTGAGCTTCTATCCCATAAGACTTCACTGAATATTCTATTATATTATTCAATTTCCCATTGACCTGATTTTGTTCCCCTGATTATAACAGTCAGAGTATTTCTCAGAATGCTCAAGGTGGCTTCTGTAATAAAACCAGTTAAGCCTAAAACCTCCCCCTGTGCTCTTTAAAATATAAGCCAGTTTTAAATTGATTGACTAAAACAAAACGCCCTCCTCATTCCTCAAGGGATTTATCAGATGAACCTAGGTTACACTGTCAGCTCTTGCATGGGCTTCCAGGGATTCAGAATTGAAGATGATGAGAATTGATGAATCTTGGTCATATGAAAACCCTGAGGGATACAAAATTTTATTAGGTGGCAGATGCAAAACACAATTAGCCTTCAACCCAGCCATTTTATTCCTAGTAAAGGGTCTATATGAGTCAGGCTAATTGTCCCCACTTGTGTAGAAATCTATGAAAAGATCTATTGCTCATAGAAATGCTGTTAATAACTTTTCTTTTTCCACTTGCATCTCTGGCTCCTGTTAAGGTCGCAAGTTAATACAATAAGGTGTGGATGAGATCAGTGATTTCTATACAGAGCCAGGACAGACCTGTCTTTATTTAATTGATATTAATTTTGAATTGTTCCAGCCACCTGCCTTTGAGAAATAAGACATCTACAGTCACATTCAAGTAATCTGATTATCTACTAAATGTACTAAAAATCTTGTATCCATTGGTCTTTGTACAGATAGCACTGCATTTTCTTACTTCCTACAACTTTTATTTTGAATATTTATAGTACTTCAAACTTACTGAATATTCCATAGCTGAAGCAGTGGGTCTTTCCAATTTCTACTTCCACTATAGGAGGCATTAATTCATTAAAATCATACTATTAAGCTATGTGCTTTATTTTTCAGGTGTAGAAAGATTTTTACATGGATGAAGCCATTTTTTAAAAATTATTACTGTGCTAATATTTGTAGCTTTATAAGAACAAGTATGTTTTATAACTACCAGTGTTGCAAACTTATCCTTGGACTCTTCTTCTGTTGTTGCTTAATCTGCCAACAGAGCAGAAAAAATCACACTGAAGAACACACTTGTATTCTGAGATAAAATTATATTTGCAGAACTACCATTTAAATTTCAGTTTCTTCCCTACCACACAGAGCATTAACTTCTAAACTTTACTCTTCCAAAACCTGAAAGTAAGAATTCACATTCATGGAACAATTGCTAAATGAAAAATAAAATGGCAGCACTTTCTAAGACTTTAGTTAAGACCATGTGACTAACATGAACCTGACTGCTTAGTATGTTACGGAGTCCCCACCAGAAACAGTCAAACATTCCTTAGGTAAATAGTCACACAGAGTTGTACCTTGAGAAAACATTTACACAAATTACTGTGAGAGCTACTAAAGGAAGAACCATTTACACATGCTTTGAACATAAAAGCCAAGACTGGTATTCATCCAAATGACAAGCATCACACCTGATAGACCATTTCACACTACTGCTTACACAATTCACAGCAGCTACAGCTTTCAGTGTCTCTTAACTAAAGTATGACTAATCAAAAATCAAGAGACAAGTATCATAGATTATCTTTCTTATAAATTTATGACATTTTGTACTTTTTGCACCTACAACATTCATACATTTCTTGATTTTAAAAGTTTTGTCATCTTGTATTAATATGAAAAGGATGATAATGAAGGTTTATTGTTTTGACCCATTTATTTCAAGAAATATCAAAACCACCTTTTACCTTGAAAAAGAACAAGTTCTGTCATACAGCTGGGACATCACTGGGATTGCTCAGAGAAGGTGGGAGAGCTCAAGCGACTGGAGTGGTGTGGTGGACAGACAGAAGCCCTTCAGGAGGCACACACAGGGAAGAGAGGAGGGGGATGCTCTCTGTGTGAAGGAGCAGTCAGGTGTGTGGGACAGATGGCAGGTGCAGGAGAGCTTGAGGGCCTGGGTTGGAGGAAAGACCAGTAAAGCTGACAACATAGTGGGAATGAGTTACAGACCAGCCAGTCTGGGTGAGGAAGTGGGTGAAGCCTTCTTTAAACTATTTGAGGAGGTCTCTGTGTCACAGACCCGTGACACCTCCCAGAAGGACAGTTTGGCAGGACACAACCAATCAAGATTTCTGGAGAGTGTCAGGGGTAACTTCCTGATACAGGTACTAGGTGGCCAAGCAGGGGGAACACACAGGTGGATCTGCTGTTCACTAACACGGAAGGCACTGGTTGGGCATGTGGTAATCAATGGCTGCCCCAGCTACAGTGACCATAAAATAATGATATTCAAGATCCTAAGAGGATTGAGGAAGGAGAGCATCAGATCCTGGACTTCAGGAGAACAGATTTTGGCTTATTCAGAAACTGGTAGATGGTATTCCATGGGAGGCAGCTCTGAATGGCAAAAGACCTCAAGAAAGCTAATAAGTCCTTAAGGACAGACTACCAGAACTGTTCATCCCAATACTCAGAAAATCAAAGTTGTCTTTGCTAAGTGGGGAACTCCAGTGCAAAAAGGCAGCATAAAGGGGTGCAACAGGAACGGGCTACAAAGGAAGAATTTTAAAACATTGCCCTTGTATGCACAGGTGATTTCAAGAAAGTCAAACTCAGCTGAAGTTGGAGGCCAGCAAGAGCTTCTACTGTTAGTCAGTAGTAATTAGTAGTAAAAGGCTAAACAAGGAAAATATGTGAATGCTGCTGAATGAGGCAGGTGATTTAGTGACAGTGGACAGACAACACTGAGGTGTTCAAGTGCTTGACTGCCGCCTTTGCCTCAGTTCTCACTGACAAGGTGTGACAGGCCTTGTGGGTTAGTGACAGGGTTCAGGGAGGAGAGGAGCTATCAGACAGGAATGAGGGTTGAGTCAAGGATTGCTTGCAAGACATCTACACGCACATCTGGGACCTGATGGGCAGACCTAAAGGTGCTGAGTGATCAGGCCAATGTCCCTTCAAGGTCATTTTCCATCAGCTTTGAAATGTCATGGAGACTGAAAAAGGTCTCTGACAACTGGAGAAAGGCAAATTTTGCACCCATCTTCAAAACATGGCAACCCCCGCCCTGAGAAACTATGGGCCAGTTGGCCTCACTTCTGTCTCTGGGAAAGTCTCAGAGGGAGTTCTCTTTAAGCACATTTTGGGGCAGGTGAGGGAGAAGAAGGAGATTGGGATTAGCCAGCACAGATTTACTAAGGGTAAAATAGATTTGTGGATGAGGGGAGAATAGTGGATATCATTTACCTACCATTATTCTCTCACTCATTCTTTTTCTCTGCAATCCATTATCCATCTATACTATAAACACTCAATGGCAGAGCTTTGCTAGTCTGCATTTGTAACTTGCTGAGTATAAAGGGCCTCAGTACATTTCAGATATATCTTGTTTTCAAGAGTAAAGGTGGTCTGCAGGGTGGGCAGAGCCCTAGAGGCCTGTGTCACCTTGAGGCTCAGAGGTATCTTTCTGCATGTTTGTACACAGCCTGAGCACACACTCCTTGACAGTATTTTAACTAGAAAGAAATTCGGCCATAACAGGCATGGATGGAGCTGCAATGCACTCAGCAAAGATCTCCATCTTCAGGTCACAGCTGAGAGTCTAATGTCTGGGCATTCCTAACTCATGATGAAGAGCCTCTCTGGTCTGCTCACCAGTACAGTAATGGTCTTTTGGATGTCGCTGAAATAAAACAACAAATTAATCCCTGATGAAAGACTTTTAAAGAGAGAACTGAAAGTATCACTGTACATATATTTTTGACTATCCTATCTTTCTCTTCTCAAAAAGATACAAAATTATTCACATCAATTCTAACACTGTTTTCTCTGGAATATTCTGGTAAAATGAGCAGGACCTGTGAAGCCCAAGGAAGCAGAAACCCAAGGAGGTTTCCCTTAAGCCACCATGTCAAATTTGGTTCTGCAAATGAGTGGTTTCATAGTCAGAAAAGAAGTCTGTCTGAATGCACATCAGATACAGTGAATAATTGTACTACATGATTTTTTTATTTTGTAAATTTCCCCCTAGATATCAAAACTATAAAAAATATTCATCTATCTGAATTTCACTTGAATATGCAAGACGGCATTCAACTCTAGCTTCAGTGGCTTAAATGAACTATGTTATTTATTCCCATTTCATGCTTAAATTAAATCACAAATGATTTGATGTCTTTGTTCAAAGTTTATCTAAACTGCCTTCTGTTCATTATGTATTTAAGACCCTGAAGAAAGAGCATGAACAATCAAGTTTTTCACATACTAGCAAAAGGACAAATTCTGTCACTTGATAACCATGTGCTATCTCAATGACAAATAGCAAAGACATTGTATTATTAGTTTACTGTGCTAGGGCTTGCAGCTTGGGATTTATTTTATATTCAATGAGAGGAAAACATTACAAAATATTCCTGTCCAGCTGACCAAATTAGGGAAAACCTTTAATGCTCATATGGTCTTTCAGATATTTCCTTTTGCTGTTATTCATATTTTTTACACAAAAGCTAGGCTAATATCACAAAAGCAGACTTAAAAGTTTTAAGTTACTAAAAGCTTTAGCTAAAGCTCTGTGAGTCTTTGTTTTCAGGGTTCAGACAAGGTATAAAGTTATGTAGTTGACCATGATCTCAGATAATTTTTTTTTCCATATAGGAATAAACTTCATTAAAATATTTTATTTTTAGTTTTATTTTTCACTTCGAAAATTGAGGAAGGGCAAGAGAAAAAAAATGAGTATACTGCATGCTTATTTACAGTCTCATAGAAATATGATAATGATGGTTAGATCATAAAAACACAGTTATGAAAATAATTAGCCTAATGTTCTCATAGCAGAAAATGTGGTAAAATTTTGGAGGTTGAAACAACTGCTTTATAGCTTCATTAACAATATTTGTGAAGTTATTTGGGTTTGATTTTGTTGTTAATTATGACTGCTACATTGACATAGTCTACAACTCTAAGTGCACTGCAACTTTGTAATATAACCAATGCACATTAAGATAAACAAACTCACTGTTGTGTGAATTTAAGTGTGTATTTAAAATACTCAATATTAGGGTTTCCAGAGTAGTCACTGTACAATACACTGCTCGGGTAAATAAAACAAATGTTAGAAAGTCAAACAAAACCTAAAATGTTAATTGAGCTACAGTAGGCACTGTTTAAGATTAAGAAGCCACCAAGGGACTCAAACAGTTGTATACATTGGATCAAGACACAGGAGCATCATGGACTGGCGTGTCAGTGATCCATGTAATTACTATAGAGAAGAGACCTGCCAGGTTTTAATGTAAGGTAATTAGAGGATTGGTTTGTTGGAGGCACAAAGAGATTGCACTAGATAATCGCTATTAGTTGTCATACTTTTAGCGAAGTCAAATCCTATATATGCACCCAGAAAATAAGGCTTAAAGTGACAAACACAGTTATTAGAGCTATCACTTTAATATATTTTAAAAATATATTCTAAAAAGCAACTTAGAAATAAGATAATTTATTTCTTTCAGACTTAAACCAGTGCACTTAACCATACAGTTGTCCCCTTAAAAATTTATATGACCATCTCATATTGCAAAACACCTATCTGAACAGCACTTTAAGATACACAGGTATAGATCTTGTACATGTATGCTTTGCTCACATGTGAACATGAAAAATTAACAATTCCTTGAAGTGAGTCCTAGCCTTTTTAGCAGTTGCTTTCCAGTACCATATACTGTATATATGCATCAGTAACAACACAGATCTGCAGATGATTGCACTAGGGATATGACAGCAGTGTTAATTTTGAATGGCCTTACTTTTCAAGATTATTTTCTTGTCAGCAAATTTGATACGTCTTCTTGCCACACACATTTTTTCTCTACAGTTGAATGTTTTGCAGTACACTTATCATCTCCCATGCAAACATTAAAATAATAAATAAAGTACAGAGGTTCAGGAAATTTTGCTGTAAGAATTTACAAATAGAGCAATAATTCATCTCAATCTCCCTTTCCATTCTCAATGAATTTCCTTAGCATCTGCTTTCATCTCTGATCAGATCACTCCATGAAGCTATCTATCCATGGATGATAAAGAGTGGGTTTCAAACAGGAAACTCTCAATATTATATACACTTACTCATTAAATAAATGTTTAATCTTTTAAGGTTTCCACGGGTGTCCTGGTTTCAGCTGGGATAGAGTTAACTGTCTTCCTAGTAGCTGGTACGGTGCTATGTTTTGAGTTCAATATGCAAAGAATGTTGATAACACTGATGTTTTCAGTTGTTGCTCAGTAGTGTTTAGTCTAAACTCAAGGATTTTTCAGATTCTCATGCCCAGCCAGCGAGAAAGCTGGAGGGGCACAAGTTGGCCAGGACGGAGCCAGGGCACCTGACCCAAACTGGCCAACAGGGTATTCCATATCATGTGACATCACATCTAGTATAGAAACTGGGAAGTGGGGGCGGGGAATCGCCACTCGGGGACTATCTGGGTGTCAGTCGGCGGGTGGTAAGCAATTGCACTGTGCATCATTTGTACATTCCAATCCTTTTATTATTGCTGTTGTCATTTTATTAGTGTTATTATTATCATTATTAGTTTCTTCTTTTCTGTTCTATTAAACCGTTCTTATCTCAACCCATGGGTTTTGCTTCTTTTCCCGATTTTCTCCCCCATCCCACTGGGTGGGTGGGGGAGTGAGTGAGCAGCTGTGTGGTGCTTAGTTGCTGGCTGGGGTTAAACCACAACAACAGGTCTAAAGGAGACCATACTTTTAAAAGGCGCTAAGTATTTGATACTGGCATCAGATGTACTAGACTGTAGGAAATCTTTTAATTACAACAGAACTGAGCAATTTTTCCAGTCTTTCCCTGGTTCTACTCATATCGTAACAGAAAAGAATGAGGCCACATGTT
Source organism: Harpia harpyja (assembly GCF_026419915.1). Taxonomy (NCBI): domain Eukaryota; kingdom Metazoa; phylum Chordata; class Aves; order Accipitriformes; family Accipitridae; genus Harpia; species Harpia harpyja. Next base: position 73,790,835 of record NC_068969.1, on the reverse strand, counting down.
CAGTAGGTGTTTGATTGTACACAGCAGAGTGACATTTGTATCCCTGAATTACACTCAGTACAATTTTAGAAAGCTTTGTCCAAAGAAAAATATAAAAGAAGGAGGGAACGTGGCAACAACTTAGTCCTTTAGGAAATTTGGACTTTGTAACCCAAATCATAAGCTGGCAACACTAGTCAGGGTTCAGCTGTATTGGGCAGGAAATTAGAAAGTGAGATGCAGAGCCTACTGAAAGTGTGAGAGGATAGCCAGACTCTTCAGCATGGGGATATTCTTTTACCAAATTAAGCAGCAAACAGAGAAGCCAAAACTCGCAGTGCTTAGGGAAAGTTAAGGGCCAAAAGTTTTCTTTGCAGTCAAAATATAACTGCCCAGATCAGTTAAGGCAGTTAAAGAAGCAGCAGTAAATTATTTTAGTTTTGTACAGTCTAGTGCCTAAAAAAATGCTTCAAAGAAAAGATATTTTCCCCAGCTATTCCTTTAATTTTGACAATGTACAAAAGACACATTATTAACACTTACCGGTGAAGATTGACCCTGAGTTAAGCAGAATTTGAAAATGTTAGTCATTCCCTGTGTTACTATATCTGAAGAGTCTGGCCCTGAAGCTCTCCTGTGTCACTAGGGTTGTGCATGGCCAGCAGATTTTTCCCTGACAAATTATAAACAGCGATATCCTTTCTCTCACTGGACTCCTACTCTTTCCCTATCAGTTATGGTCCTTTAATCACAGAGATTATATTATTTTTAGTTTTAAAATAATTATTTAAAACTCTAATCAGATTTTCCTTCCCTTCTGCTTGCAACTCTTTATTAGGAGTCTGCTAGACTGGTTACTGTCTTTATATTTGTCAAACTATATTGTTAAAAAGAAACACTGGAACTCTTCAGCACTTCACTATAAAATATCAGAGGAGGTCTTAATTCATGCTTCCTGTCTTATTTTTGTTCTTGACATGAGAGGTCACATGACATAATAAATTCTTATCTCTTAACTACATATATAAGATCATAAACGCATTGGGTAAAAAAGATAAGATCTTTCCTAAGTGTTTAGAAAAAAACTTACTTCTGCCTTATGCAGTGCTTGCTAATACTGTCTTCTGACTGTAAATTTCTTAAGAATAAATCCTGCTTTCCAATTGTGTACCTTTGCAGCAAGGTACATTTGACATTGCTGAAAAGGTCCTCAAGTTGTATCTTGCAATGTATTCCCACCTAACAATTCTAAGCCAGTCTTCTAAATTACTTCTGCTGGTCCTAAAATAATTTCTCAGAAATCCCATCCCTCCTACCAAATAATACTAGCATACTAATAATAGAAGAGCCTCCATTTTTCTTTTTGTCAGTTTTTTTGTTAGTTGTCCCAAAACAATCCAAATCATTGATTCTTTAGCTTCTTGTTGCAATGAGTGTGTCTGGAGCACATGCTTAGCTTCAAGACTCCTGTTTTACCTTCAAGATAATGGTATATGTAACAAAACTTGAAGACATATTTCTTCCTTTTCTTTTCACCAAGTCAAAGCCTGACAATATCGTCAAAAAGATAAGAAATGAGAAAGCCTTTCTTGAATCAACCCTTCTATACTCTCAAGGCCATCTAGAACAAAAGGCTATGAGTACATGCATTATAATAACTTATCCAAATAACAAGCATATTATTTGGATCCCCTCTATCATGAATTTGATATTGATTAATTACCTCTTGAAAAATTTGAAAAAATTAAGGGAGCAAACACAAATCAACAAGGAACACTACCTGAATCTTGGCTTATGCTCAAATGCATCAGTTTTCCTGGTTTTCTTCTCTTCCTACTGGCCAATTTTATATTTCTTTCTGGGAAATTTTTTAATACTACAGTAGATACCATGCACATATGTTAAGATTGATGTACATGAGTTAGATAAAGACAAACTCAGTGAATTAGTCTGCAGAGAAAATAAATTTCTTAGTAGTTGAATTCAAACACAGTGAAAGCTATTATCAAATCAGGAGTCTTTTATGGACTGTCTTTTAATGGAAAACAGTCAATGAATTTCTTCCATCATGAGTCACTATTAAATGCTTCTCACATAGTCACTAAAAAATGCATGGATATATAAACATAACATAATTATTATACCCTCCAATAAATAGGGACTAGACATTTTGCCAAGGAACCATAAAGGGTGTTTCATCTTCTATGTTAAAGCTAGCTAAGGTCTTTGGTTAAAGAGAGGACTCTTTCAATAAGAACAAAACTTTTCCTACAAAAAGCTGATTGGCTGAGCAATTAAACAAAAGACATCATCTGGTGGTTAAATATACACAAGGACTCTGAAATATGTGATAATAAGTAAAAAACAGTATTGGAAATAAACTGTAATCCTAATTTTGTTAAACATTTAGCCGTTGCCTCTGAACATCTTCAACATCATCTTGCTAGAAAAACAGAGGAAACCTATGTAGAAAACTTAAAAAGAGAAGTTAACTCATTCTTGATGTAACCTATAACTATATATGTTGATGTATCAATAAATGTTGAAAAACTGCTATGTATGTATTTTCAAGTTCAGACACGGAAAATAACCACAAAATCCTTTGCATAGATGATGTATCAGTTATCAGGTATTGCCTGATATTTTTCCTTCTTCCTTTTTCCTTTCCCTTCCCTCCTTCCCTCTTTACTTTCCTTTCCTTCCTTCCTCCTTTCCTTCCTTCCTGCAGGCCTTCTAGATACTACTGTAAAGATACTTACAGGATCTTAAGCCTGCAGATGCTCTTTCCTTTGTTCATTAGCAAGCTGAAATTTCCAGCCACTTGCCACTTAGATCACTTAACCTTATTCTTAGTATAAGGGAAAATAAAGCTTTCCCTTCTCTGCTTCTTGTTATAGCTGTGTTTGTACTTTTTATTCCTGTACAGACATAACTTGAATGCTTTTTATTGCATAGCCTTGTTTCTTTTATGTCTGATCTAAGTTGAGATGTTGATAAGTTTACAAAGTTCTTCACAAACGTACAAAAGCAATTAATTAAAATTCAAGCCAGAACTTGACAAACCTTTCTCTACAAAGATAGTTTGGTAAAATCTGTTTTAGAATGATGGAGTTTGTTAAATTACATTATCTGAGATTTTCTCTCAATCTAAACTATACATAAATTGAGTACTACATTTCTTTAAGGCAGGTATAATTTAAAAGACCATTCAAGGATCTTTTTTACCAAGTGTCTGCAAATAAAAATACTCCTGGAAGTTCAACAGGTCCCAAACCTCCATTTTGGGTTTTGTACTTTAATGTGCACCAAGATATGTAAATGACTTTCCCAATAAACATGGCCCTTCCTTTTGTCTTTTTTTTGGACTGACACTCTGTATTGGAGAGTAGCTAGTGATTCCTTCTTCTCAAGAAATGATGGGAAGTTAGAGATCACTGTTTCAGTGCTCTGAGCTGCAGTCAGAATATGACTTCCCTGTACTTCAGAGGAAGTGCTTTGGATTTTTTGGGACGTTTTTTTATAATATGGTTACTAGTTCTAGAATATACCTCCTGTCTTTTCACAGAGCTGACAAAATCCTAATAACACAGGGAGAAATTCTTACTTCACCTGCAAAATGAAGTAAAGAACTCCTAGAAGTTGCTTAAAAGAGGAATGACCTAAGACATTTTGCATAGGTCATAGAGAAATATTCACAAAGTGGTTGGAATATCTGCAAAGAACACATTCAGCTAGAATGTTTTGAAATGTGAGGGAAAAGTGAAGTAAGAATAAATGTGCAAATTTTGACCTCTGATTGAAATAATTGTTCATGCTACAGACTGCAGTGTCTCAGCAAAACCTTACAAGTGCTGGAGCAAAACCATCCTTGGACTAAGGCTAGATTATCTATGCCTGTTTCATAGCTGGTAAATGTTATGTGACCTGTTTTTAAAACCTTACAGTGACAAGGGTTGAACACACCTAGATAGCTGTTCAACTGCAAAATTTTCCCATTAAAAGATACACCTAACTTCTAAAGCGTATCCCCCTTGTTTATTACATTTCTCCTATGCTAGTGGACTTGGATGATGAGTTGATGTCCTGGTTTCAGCTGGGATAGAGTTAACTGTCTTCCTAGTAGCTGGTACAGTGCTATGTTTTGAGTTCAGTATGTGAAGAATGTTGATAACACTGATGTTTTCAGTTGTTGCTCAGTAGTGTTTAGACTAATGTCAAGGATTTTTCAGCTTCTCATGCCCAGCCAGTGAGAAAGCTGGAGGGGCACAAGAAGTTGGCACAGGACACAGCCAGGGCACCTGACCCAAACTGGCCAACGGTGTATTCCATACCATGTGACGTCCCATCCAGTTTAGGAACGGGGAAGTGGGGGGGGGCAGGGATTCACCGCTCGGGGACTGGCTGGGTGTCGGTCGGCGGGTGGTGAGCAATTGCACTGTGCATCATTTGTACATTCCAATCCTTTCATTATTGCTGTTGTCATTTTATTAGTGTTATCATTATCATTATTAGTTTCTTCTTTTCTGTTCTATTAAACCGTTCTTATCTCAACCCACGGGTTTTGCTTCTTTTCCCGATTTTCTCCCCCATCCCACTGAGTGGGGGGGAGTGAGTGAGCGGCTGCGTGGTGTTTAGTTGCTGGCTGGGGTTAAACCACGACAGTTGATCATCACCCTCTTTAAAACAAAAATTTTACATAATTGAAAATTGTGACACTGATTATATGATTCTTTTCCACAAACTAGTACCTCCAAATTCTGTCATATTTTTATATACTGTGCTTTTAAAACCACTTACATTTGTCAGCCTTCTCGTGACTGTCTTCTTTTTACCCACTCTACTCATCTGTGTGACCTATACTTTGTATACTATGCCAGGTAAGACATCATGACTGCCAAGATGAGGAGAGTAATTACCTTTTATGTCTTAATGTTTCTGCTAGTACAACATGATAGTAGCTTGTCTTGTAATGTCATCTCATTGCCAATATACTTTCAATCTGTACCACAGTGCAAACAATACCTATGTCCTTTTTGGAAGTACTGCTTTCTAAGCAGTTGTTTTTCAATTTGAAATTGTTCTTCTTCCTAAATCTAGCACATTATTCTTATCACTTTTGAATTTCATAATCTTTCTGATTTGGGCTTATTCTTCAATTTATCAAAATCAATTGATAAGTATTTTAGTTCTGTACTCTAAAGGGCCTGCCATCTCAGTCCTGAATGTCATCTGCAAACTTCTACTGGTTTATTAGTACCCCATCAATGATGTGCCAGACTGAAAATTGAAAGTTTAGCATGAAAATTAATATAATTACTAGTACTAAATGAAAAAAAAAAAAAATCCTTCCCAAAGAGTATTTGAAAACAAGCAATCATCCTTTGAGGTTTTAACCAGCTGTGAACCATCTAGTTGTAGTAATATCTAAGCCATAATTGCTTAGTTTGCTTATAAAAGATGTGGTGCATTCAAAAATTTAATAGAGTAAAGCAACAGCACCTCTGCTGAGTGTTCCTTAACCACAAAGCCAGTACCCTGTAGGAAAAGAAAATTAAATTGGTTTGACACCACTTGTTCTTGACAAATCAGTGCTGACCATACTTTAGGACTTGATTATCCTCTAAGAACTTACAAATTGATTGTTCAATAATTGTTCCAGTAGCTTTCTAGTGTTATACTTAGGCTGAACAGTCTATTGCTCCCTAGATGCTCCTTCTCCCTTTTTTTAATGACAGGCATTGCATTTGACCTTCCCTACTCCTCTGGGACCTCACTTATCATCTACAGCTTTCTGGAGATCTTTGTTAATGGTTCATAGATTGCTTCAGCTTGTCCTTTAACAGTCAAAGGCAAATTTCCTAAGACTCTGAAAATTACACTATATATAATTCATCTAAACACTATTTAACTCAAGCCTTCATTATTCTTACAGTGTTCCTATACTCTTGAAATTAATTGCGCTATGCATTGATTACAATTAACCTTTTTAAGAATTTTGAATCTAAAAGGTAAAAGACATTTTGTTCTTTTCAGCATCAACATTTATTTGTTCAGCATTCCAGCTGATAATTGGAGTTATATTTTCCCTTATCATTCTTTTTTACCTTTAATTTATTTTCAGCTTTCAAAATAAAAATATCCGTTTGTTTCTACGAGCAGCAAATGACTGACAGGCATCTGAAAACACTTAAGAACTGAAAACTGGGCCAGTGATAAGCACCCAATACACAGGTTGCTCAATAGCAAAAATGCATATGCTATTAATTTAATGTATTTTATATATAAATTTGTGTTACTACATTTACAAATGCGGGGCAGGGGGGTTTCACAATTATGCTTCTATTCAACTAAAATGAGTTTGTACTTCATGTGTCCTCTATGTATGGGAATTTGATTTTACAAGAACAAATGTATTAATTTAAATATTATACAATTATAAATATTAATAAAATATTTAAATTTTGCTCTAGAAGAATGTAGCTCTTCTCACGGATAGAAAAACAGCATTTACTTGTGGAGAATTATGTCGGCTGAAAACACTTTGATAACATTAGGAAAAAGAAATTTTGGTTTTGTTTTGCCTTTTTAGGGTGAGTACCGCAATAGACATTTAATAGGGAAAATTCTGTATTCCATGCTAGGAAGAGATATTTAATTTGAGGCATTGGCCTTTCAAACCTATGAAGCAGACCCTAGCATCCTAAAGATGTTTCTGAACGTCCACACATGTAGTATTGACCCTAGTTTAAGTCTGCTGGAGAACATTTGTTTTAGAAAATTAGAGACATTTTCATAATATGGGAAATTCAATATGTTGAACCATGGCCTACATCTCAGAAAGCTGTTTATAATGCATAAGAACAGTTTTATTGCACTACTACTTATGAACAGTGATGGATATTCTTGCATAATGGCAGAAAATGATCATTAGTTAATAACCCATAGGTAGATTTATCACACTCCCATATAATCCCTCCCCAGAGTAGGAGGCCCCATGAACCCTCTGCATCACTTATGAAAAGTAAGCGAGACTTGAATGGAGATGAACTTGTGTAAAGAGCCCTGAGCTGGTCCAGTGCACTCAGACAATATAATCCATTAAAAGCTCTTGACACAAGTTTGATGTAAGTTGAACAATTGAGTCACTGCTGAGAAACTAGCATTAAGTACAAGAATATCTGAGAAAGAAACAATCTCTTCCAGAAAAATTACCACTTTTAGGCAAATCTTGATTTACTTCATCATCACTTTTTCTCTGCAATATATTATTCCTTTAGTAGATAATTTTATGCAGATTACTGCTTTGGACAGAGCTAAAACTACTTTACATGAAAATTAATGTGGGTCAAGCATTAATGAATGGATCCTTTTCATTTCAGATGTTTACATCCACATTTGTGAAAGCAGTATTTTTCTTGTCATGTCCAGAAATTTTTGACATAGGTTGACATTCCTGGTTGTCACTACCCAGCTACTGAATAAATAAACTGAAGAAAGAATATTACATTATTTGCAAAGTCCTATTGATATCAGAGATAGAAGAAATCCTGTGGTAGATTAGAAAGTTCTGTAATACCTAGAGATCTGTAATACCATGATCATTCTGATCTTTCTGTTCATCTTGTTTAATGACGCACCAGTTCTGAGTCATTCTATTCATCTTGTTTAATCGTGCACAAATTCTGATCCTTTCTATTCTTCCCGATTGATGGCACAACCCTCTTGGCAGGAAAATGAACCACTGACCCGATGCAGAGTGACTTAGTGGTCAAAATAAGGAGGAGACACCTCCTCAAATGACCAACGAAGACTACCAGAGACTCCCGCACATGCGGAGAAGGCATCTGATGTGTCATGGTTATGTAATCCTATGCATATGCATTAGATAGTTTGAATATGTATTAGGTAGGAGTAGTTTAATAAATTAGACGCAATTGTTACTGTATAAAAGAGACACACCTGATGAATCTGGTGTGCTTGATTTGTGGAAAGTCCGCCAAGCACCCTGCACAGAATAAAACAATATGCCTCCTGAGTATGTGAGATTGGTCTATTGCACACTGGGTAACAAATCCACTTTTAGGACAACACTATCTCCATAAATCATAACTATTGGAGGGAGTGGGAATCATAAAATACATGTAAATGACAGTAGATCATACAAACAGATGTATTTCAAGGATAGGGGCTGCACTTTCTGAGATGTCCCTCCTTATTCTAAAACTAAAGGTCTAGTGGCAAACCTTTAAGTAACAATTCCCTACCTGGATTTGCAAAGCATAGCACGCAGCAGTGTTCTATATCCTGAATGGGCCTTTTCACTACTGTAACACAAATGCAAACATATAGTGAAAAGTGGGTCAAAATATCAATAAGCCTGAATTTGTAACTCCCCCCTCTGTTTCCTTTTTTTTTTTAGTACACAGGCTTTCCTAAGAATAGCTATTGTCAGAACAGAATTTATATGACTGATTTCTTTTTAATTCACAAAGACAAAATCAAGACATAACTGAGGCTTTCAGATGTTATTTGGCTAACTATAGTAAAAAGCACATACAGAAGCTTTCAACATATTCTTAATCCTTGAAAATTACCTAATGAGGTGGATTTTAAATGTAGAAGTTTAAATGTGTGCTTTATCATTTTGCTGAGGAGGACATTCACAATATTAATTTTAGGGGATTTTCCAAGTCTTCCTCATAACACCATTGGATTTTCTGATTAACAGCGCAGTGTAAAACTTTACAAATTTGAACATAATGATTTTATGGCTAAACAAATTCTTGTAGTGAAATTCTATGCCATGAGATGAAAAAGCTGCTAATATACTTTCTCACAGCAAGCAATCAGACTCTCAGAGACCCTCAGAGGTTTCATTAAGTTTCACTAGAAATTTTTAACACATACAATGTCTGCTGACATCAAAAGTGGTTTTTAACCTCCTTCCTTCCCTCCTCTCTTTCTCTCTCTTTCTCTCTCTTTCTCTCTCTCTTTCTCTTTCTCTTTCTCTTTCTCTTTCTCTTTCTCTTTCTCTTTCTCTCTCTTCTCTTTTTCCTCCCTTACCAACTTCCTCTTCTTCTTTCCTTCTTTCTTTCCTTCTAAAAAGAATATAAGACTACCTTTTTCTTCTTCTCTTCTTTTTTTTTTTACGTAAGACACATTATAGTATGGAAATTTTAGAATGCACTGCAAAAGAATGAAGTTGGATGTTTAACTTCTCAGTATATTGTACCATTACTATCTTAAATCACTCCTCCTATTGCTTTAAATTAATCAAAGGTGGAGAAAAAGAGGTTGTTTCACTGGTTGCTTTAAGGCAGCATCCCTAAAAATGAACAATCCCAGTTAATGATGAACCAAGAAGTAGATAAACTGTGCAGTACACACTCAACTGAGACCTCTCCATCAGCCCCCTCAGAATTCGGGGTTTGCTGACAGCACTCTTACTGATTTCTGGGCTGTATTCATTACTACCTTGTAAGGTAGATTTCTCAGATAGCTATGCCTAACTGTTAAAGCATCTTTTAGACAAAAAATGAACCTGGGAACATGCCTGGGAATAAATTTGATTCCATTACTGACCTTAGAAATGTATGCTGTGGATGAGATCCTCTGGTCAAATGTGATCTGATGAAAATAAGTAAGCATAACGTAGAGTTTTGCAGAAGACAAGTTTTCTGTAGGTATTTCAGAGTTGCCCACGTAGTGCTCTTTGTAGGAATTAAGGTAGTAAGATACAAAGACAAAGTTATGGCCAAAGATATTCACAATTATACAGCTGCAACATACATGAAAAACAGAGGTCTTTTTGCACTGCCAGCCTAGAAATCCTTTTGAAAAAAGGTATACACTTCCACCAATTAACTGGGAAAACTATTCATTTGGGATATTTCAATATAGGAAAAAAAATTACATCTATCTAATTCATCATGTGAAAGGGAAGCAAACAAGTATATAAGCCAGGAAGAATTTCCATCACAAAGTGTCCATCACAATTAGACATAACATTTCACTGTAATGAATGTTACAGGACAGTTTAGGTCAGGAATTAAAATTTACAATAAATATATAAAGAGTATCCAATTAAATTTATGTAATTCAAAATGTAAATATTCATACTGGAATTTACTCAGGTTGGATTTTAGCCAACCCACTACTCCCAACTATGCTGCTGTATCCATTGCTTCAGCTCACTTCATAGGCAATAGTTTGATTAGTGAGCTATCAAAGCAAATAACTGAAAAATCCAGGAATCAGGGTAGTATTTAGGGTGAAATATATTCCATTCACACAGAATCATGGTGGTTTTCATAGTGTATTGGGTTTGCTTGGAAAGGCTTTGGCAGCAGGGAGGGCTGCAGGGGGAGCTCCTGTGAGAGGACACCAGAAGCTGCCACCATGCTGGACAGAGCCAGTTTCAGCCAGCTCCCAGACGGACCTGCTGCTGGTCAAAGCTGAGCCCATCAGTAATGTTGGTAGCACCTCTGTGATAACACATTTAAGAAAGGGTAAAAAAATCTGTGCAAGAGAAGCTGGGAGAAAAGATTGAGAAGATGTGAGAGAAACAACCCTCAGACACCCATGTCAGTGAAGAAGGAGGGGGAGGAGGTGCTCCAGGTGCCAGAGCAGAGATTCCCCTGCAGCCTATGGAGGTCCACAGTGGAGCAGGTGTACATGCCCTGAAGGAAGCTGCTGGCCGTGAAAAGCCCATGCAGGAGTAAGTGCCTGGCAGGAGCTGCAACCCCTGGAGAAGAGCCCATGAAGGTGCACATTTTCTGGCAGGACCTGTGACCCTATGGGGGACCCCCACTGGAGCAGTCCATGCCTGAAGAACTGCACCCCATGGAAAGGATCCATACTGAAGCAGTTCTTGAAGAAATGTAGCCCATGGGAAGGACCCACATCAGAGCAGTTCATGAAGGACTGGTTCCCATGGGAAGGACTCCATGTTGGAGCAGGGAAAGAGCATGAGGAGGAAGAATAGGCAGAGACAAAGGGTAATGAACTGACTGCAACCTCTATTTCCCATCTCCGTGTGCCACTTGGGCAGGGGGTAGAGGGTAGAAGAGTTAGGACTGAAGTTGAGCCTGGGAAGAAGGGAGGGGTGGGGCGAAAGTGTTTTTAGTTTTGTTCTTATTTCTCACCACCCTCCTCTGTTACAATTAATTGCCAATAAATTAAGTTAATTTCCCCAAGTCAAATCTGGGGAATTGCTAAGTGATCTCCCTACCCTTACCTCTACCCACGATCTTCTCATTGTATTTTCTCCCCCTGTCCTGTTGAAGAGAGGGAGTGATAGAGTGGCTTGGTGGGCACCTGGTGGCCAGTCAAGGTCAACCCACCACACATACACAACCAAACATTGAGGCCCCCTTCTGTCTTTATGAGAGACTTGCATCCCAATGCTGAGTGTAACACTATGAACTCTGTAAACATAGAGATTTCAAATTCCACCTGGGATTCAAGCTCTCTACTTATAACTGTGTAACACGCTGTAAAAATTTCATCCCATCTGTTCTCCCTTCCCCTTGCAAGTGACCTGCTCTTGTAGCTCAGGCACAAATGTGCTGTGGTATGTCCATCTTATTTTATTTTAAATACTCTCCAACATTTGTTAAAGTTAAAAGGTATATATTTTACCCAAAATTATCTTTGAAATGAGTGATAAAGAAAGGGGAGAAGACAGATGGTACAGTTTGTAGAAGGAAAACTGAGAAATGATACATATATCTTTCAATTTAGTGGAAAACACAATACCAAAATTCTTGCTTGAAATTTGTAGTGAAATGTAAGAATAGTAGAATACAAGAGAGGGCAAAGACAGCTAGTGGAGTGCAGTGCAATAAATTGTAATTTGTTGATTCGATAGAAGTACATGGGAGCTATTACACTTTGGCAGCTATTACACTTTGGCAGCTATTTTATTTTTCCCTTCTGGAGTTTCAGACTTGTACACTAAGATGGGTTTCATCTGATAAAAACTTCTACCATGTTTAATTTCCTTCAAAGTACAATCACTTTAAAAGGGAAAGAGAGTGAAAGAGACCCACAAGAGAGTGAAGTAATGTTGGGGGTGGAAAAGGGGCAGTAATTTTGCCCGGATACTGTTGTCATACTTTGTAAAGCCTTTAATGCTGGAATTTATTTATTAATGATGCATGGGTTATTACCCACCATCTGTCTTGTGTTAGCAGTGGGCTGTTTCAGATTATGGTAATGTGTTTCTGATTTGAGTCGTGTTGAAAGCCAGAACAAGGCATCTCATGTGCAGTCCTCTTTGAGGCCTGCTGTTTTCAATTCCTCTTCACAGAATGGGCTTTTATTTGATTTGTTATGGGGATTTTTTCTTCTGTTGCCAAAACAGCTGCAAGCCTGGAAGGGAATGAGACACAGGGCCACATCAAACTTGTTAGCTCATAAGAGAAACAGAATGTTCCAGGAACAAAAATGGGAGCTGAAGGGACAGAGAGAGATGAGGAGAAGAGAGAGACTAGGAAGGGACAGAAGAAAAGAGGGCAAGTGAAAGGATAAAGAGCTCTAATAGACTTTTAACTTGGTTTTTATATCAAGGGCACATAAAAAAATGTTTTCTATTCCAAGTGGCATACAACATACTGTTTTGTTTTTAATTTAATGTCCCAGTTAACACAGAAAGTCTTTTTTTTCTTTTTTTCCCTGGTTTTGAAAGACTCCAACTGCCTGTATGCTAGTGCAAAGCAGGAAATAAAACATTTACCCCAAATGAGCTGCCACCAAAAGGGAAAAAAAAAAACCCAAAGCCAAAACCCAGGTCTGCTCATGTTTCTGATGTGGCATGCAGTGTGTTCATGGTAGAGAAATGTGAAGACAAGGAGAAAAAAGCACACAGCTCCCTTGCTGAGAATCCTCATACTTAGATCTCAGTGTCTGTGTATCAGGCTGTTAAACTGTATTTCTGATGTTAAATAAGTAAGTAGAGAAGATGATTTCTCTCCATAAAAGTTGATTCCTCTCCATAAGACCTGGACTATGGGCTTCTTAGCATCCCAGCTGCATTTGTGGTACATTTTTAATCTGGGGAGTATTTTTGGAAAATAGCATGGGTACTTCTATATTTAAGTTAAACCCTACTGAATATTTTACAGAAATCTGTTGGTAAGAAAAAGTTGAACATTCCACAGGCTAAAATGGAGTTCTTTTATGTTAAATACTAGAGCAATATACCATGTCATTTTCAGACCATGACATATGCTTGTCTCACTTGGTATTGTATGCAGAATAGCTCTTAATTTCCCTGTAGAAAGTATCACTCTTTACTGATGGAGAAACACTAGATCAGCATTTCTTATTCTTTTCACCAGACTGATGCTTTAACCAGCAGTCTTTTTTTCACTTAGTCTTGGCCATACACAAGGACACACGCATTTGCTAAAAGTCAGCAATGGCTTTAATGCTTTTCATGCAATTCATAAGAAAAATTCCTAAGAAAAAAATAATTTAGAAACTTTTCTTTTGTTTAGAAGCTAAATTACAGTTTGTTGAATTCAAATCCCTTTTCTGCCTTTTTTTTTTTTTTCTAGTACACTGGTGAGAACAAAGTGCGTGTATGCAAACATTTACACAATAAAATTTCAGACCTGAAGCCAGTATTCTTATCTTTTTATGAAGTGTGCTGAATTTGTAGGAGCCACAGTGGCACCCACAGCTTACTGAACTGTGGCTAATTTCAAATACATGAATTTCTGGTGTGTACCTGAAGTTTCAGATCACTGCTGCAATATGTTGAATAAAGTCAGGCTGAGGTGCTAGTTAATGCAGATTAGGTGCCACAGCCTTCAACAAATGGTTTACAAACTCTCCAGAATAGTACCTAGAAAACAGCCATTTTGCAACTTAATAGCTCATTTAGTTATTCAAAAGATGTTGACAAGCAGCTGCTATTTTTTTTGCAGCCCCCCCCAACTTTCTTGATCTTTACCAATCAAACGCTAAGAAATGGTATGATAGAAGCTATCTTAAAGCTGATTTTGTACTGAGTTTCTGTGTCATTTCCTAGTGCAATGCATTAGGTTGAAATACTAGTCATTAAAAGTCCTTTTAGAATGTATGGCTATGTGATAGGACTTTTTTTCATAGAGCTCAGCAGCTAGGAACAGCTGCTAAGCTCTTGCTAACAATCTTCAGCAGAAATCTCTGTTTCTGAAAGCAAACATAACGGTGTCACAGTGACTGAGATTTCTACCTTAAATTTGCTATGAATTAGCTAATCTGTTTTATCAGGCTTTTTTTAAACAATTAATAATAGTAGGAATATAAATGTCCTCATCTGAAGGAAATTTGGGTGAATATTTTCTATACTGAGAATGCAAAAAAGGCAAAAGTGGATCTTAAGGGAAATTTAAATGTGAAGAGGATACCTGCCTCTTAGAGGACTTTTGGAATATATAGGAACTTATTTAGAATACCTAAAAAAAAAATTCCATCTTCTTTGTATATAAAAAAATAAGCTTCAAAAAAGCACAGAAATTTATGACAAAGCACATAGAAAGAAACAAATTGAACAATCAAAAATTGAAATCTATGTAGAACAGCATAAGTTACAACTTCTTTCTACCCCAGAAACACCTTAACTGCATTTGATCACAGCATGTACGTATTCTGATAATAGTTTATCCTTAGATTGGGAGAACCAAATTCAATTTCTCTTGTGCGGTTCAAGTAAATGCAAAAAGGAAGCCAAATGCGCCTATGTAAATCTCAGTGATTTCATATGTTTCCCCACACTTCTTTACTGACTATGATGAAAAAGTTACTAAAGGATTTTTTTCATGTTTATTCCTACTACACAGAGGCTTCAGAGAAATTGATATATGTGAGTTCTAGTGACAGACAACAGTTATTATCTGTTAGGAATTAAAGAAGATTAGAGGAGAAATACTTTAAAGCAAATAGCTGGTTTGTCCCAACATTGTTAAACATGATCTTTCACCTGTTACTAATTTTCTTCATAGTATCAAAGGTCTTTGCTTGTGTGAACACAAAGGGAAAACAGCTATTTCAATTTGTTTACACAGAGCAAACAAGGACACAAACAGGGAAGGATGTACATGTTAATTAGGTATGGGCTTCAGTAAGACAAGAACCTGATGTTGTCTCTGGAGTTATGTTCTCCACTGTCTGGCTCAAAGCTCACAGAAGGCTATCAATGATTTTATAGCCATTTAGTGGATAAACTAGATATGTTCTTTCTGATTTGATTCTGGTAACACAGAGGCTTTTATTTTCATTGTGGTGTTGTTTGTATTCACCTTTGAAGATGCAATTGCTTTCTGAATGATGTTTTCAATGAGTTTAAAAGCGAAGCACACATAATGGTTACTATCTTAACCAACACTCCAGGTTGACTGGCAGCCCTCTGAAGCTCAGACATGTCTAGCAACAGAGTACCTGTACAAGCTGAGATCAAAAAGCCATCTAATTTGAAAATGTTGGCTCTAACAGTAGCCAAGAGTGTATGTTTAAGAAAAGAACATATGTAGAAGAAGGGATGCCATGATTACTTCCACTGGTTTATTTTCTGACAACCTGAACTATAAGTCTTTCTGAGCTAATGGTTGTATCGAGACCTTTGGATTAATAGCCTTCATGTGAGACTTTTCCTCCATGGCTTGTCTAGTCATTTGTACTTTTGGCCTCCAGAAAATTTTTTGCTATTCAGTTCCATGGTTCAGTAACATGTTCCATAGAAATAGTACTTGCATTTAAAAACTGATGCCTGCTAATTTTGTTAGTTTTCTTCTGCTTCTTACCTTACAAGTAATAATGAATAAACATTCCTTATTTATTTTCATTATACCATTCACATCATTTATCTACACTTCAATTTAATAAGCTCTTCTTTCAGTCTGAGTTCTAATAAAAACAAACTCTCCATGCACTGAAAATAAAGAATGACATAGTATGTATTAATAAAGAGCTGTGGATCAGACATCTACAATCCAGCATTTGACTGGCTTATAGGTTGAGGACAACAAAACAGAATCCAAAAGCTCTACACACACACACAAAAAAAGTATCAGGAAAAAATTCTACTACAAATATAAATTAAACCAGATAAACGTTTGAAGAATTTTAAACTGGCAAAAAGTCTTTAAGTATTTGAATATGAAAAAAACTGTAGTAAAAGTCAACAAGAACTTTACCCTCTTATTTTTCAGTCATTCTAATTGAAGTATTTAATCAAGCCATAAACCTGCCTTCCTTTTGCTACTGCAAGGTTTTGAGAATCACATGAGAAAGTGAGTTCCTTTGTACTTGAGATAATGCATATATATTTTATTTTAAATAGAAAGCTAAATTAACTGGAATCAGCTAAAGAAAAAGAGGAAGTATTTCAAATGTATCTGACCAAGACTTGTGAAAATATGAATTCTCCCACTTTTACTTCTAGTTGTCTCCTAGTCATTGGTGAAAAAACAAGGAGATATGTGATCCTAAAGATATACACAGGTCTAAATGAAAAGAAGAAGAAGATCTAAGTGTAGCAGACAACATAATGGAAAACAGAAAAAAGGGTAGCCTTCCGTAACTCCACAGCTTAAACCCATTATACCCAAAAGCAAAACAAATACCTGTTCAAATATGTTTTTTTTTCTTCTGTTATACCCCAATTCACTGATCAAAATATGTAGGCTTCTAACTAAGCTTTATCTTTGTAAGAAGAAAATAAATTTCTCTTCTGAGCTCATATTGTCTTCTAAATGTTACAGTCAGTCTAACATATTGATCTGTGATGAGACCATAAAAGGAAAAGGTAAATGACAAAAATAAACATTTTCTCATATCCACTGAAAAAAAGGAAGGATAAGATCTACAAAAACATACAATGCAGTTGATAAGAAATGTGCATATAAAGCATCTTGGAAGTCAGTTACATGATGAGTGAATGACTATACCAGTAGGCTAATTAAAACACTTCAGTTAAACAAAACTATAAATTTGAACACCTTCCAAACCCTGGTCTGTGAAGCCAAACCAGAAGAAATAATTATATATTGTATACATGCTTTACAGCTTATTTTTACAGATTGTAAAGCAGAACTTGTTAAAACAATGACTTTACACTCAAACCAATAAGTTTCAATGGATCTACAGGCCACAATATCTGTAAGTAAGTAATGTTTCTGTTGGTCAATATAAAGTATTGGTTTGTCATCTTCCTTCCACTTCAAATAGTATGTATCAATGTACTCCACAATTTCTGAGACTTGTGATATGGGGACATATGACTTTATGGTGTCATATGGTACTGTATAAAAGTCTATTTAACTGCTAAATTGGTAAATCCTCCCACCCGTCCCCGTCCCCCCCCCACCATGCATATGAACAGCAGTTTCCCTATAAGGAAATTGTGCTTCTATTGTGTACATGTGTACATCTTTTCCAAGTTCCACATTGAGTAACAATGCAGCCAAAGCCTCTGAAATCTGGGTGGCAAAGCTACACTTTGAAAGACAGACAGAAGCTGCCCTTTAATATTGTTGGAAAATACACAATAATATAGGGAAACCACAGCAGGACAAATTCTCCCCCCACAGGCATAGACAGAACTCCCATTGACGTCAAAATTTTTTCTGGAACTATATCTCTAAATGAAAAATATGGCCCATTGTGTCAGCTACACTGCACTGAAATTCAGACTGAATGGGACCTCAGCGACAGAGAGGAAGATTACCACAAAATCTAAAAATGTGAAAGATCACTGAAGTTCATACTTCACATGCACAGTCTTCGAACTACTAAAAAAGATTTACTTACATATAATTATGCTCAGGTAGTCCATGTATCCTCCTTTGTGAGGGCAATCTCAAGTTTAATAGAATAGTCCATTCACCATTCCTTAAAAGAAGCCCTAGTACATTCCCACCCCTCACGGCTAACAATCCAGCAAGAGGAGCAAAGGACAGACTTATTTTTTCCTGGCAGTTTCAAATACAAGAAAATATTGTATTTGGAATGGCAACTCTACCCAGATATCTTGAAGTGGTTTAGAAGTGTAAGCTTATAAACTCTACATGAATTAGGAAATTGTTTTTAAAGATAGCCTTTAACTTTGGGTGCCTCAATCTCCAGTTGCCTAAAAAGAACTTAACTACCCTTTTGCAATTAACCATTAACTAGCAAATCACTTTCCAAAAATGTAGTTACCCTAAAGGTGTTACATGGGGTTTTTTCCTAGTTAATACGCATAACAACAACAAAAAAAAACCAACAACAAAAAAACCCCAAACCTTTCATGTAGATCACCTCTACTTTGCTCTGAGTGATGCAGGAGAAATGAGAAAAGTTGTGGCTAAGTTCACAGTCTCATAATTCTGTAGACTTCCAAAATCCCACTGAGATGCAAAATACTGCACATTCGTGGGGTCTGGATTCAAGGGATTTGTCTGAAAAATGTTCAAAGGTTATAGCAAATTAATTGGAGGAAAGTTTTAGTTTTGGCTCAATATGTTCTACCTTTCATGGGCAATGGATCTTGATAAATCTAACCGTGGATGGAAATCAAATAATTGCCAGAAGTAACACTTGACACTATCTCCTATGAATAGGTATTATTGTTAAGTGGGAGTATCCCTATTTAAAAAGAAGAAACAAGGAGGCAGGTCTGTAAAAGGATGTAGGCTTTCTTGCAGGCCTCTAACACAAGATGTATTTCCCTGCTCAAACCCACACTGCACTCTTAGAAGAGAAACTTAGATTTTGTCCACTAAATCCTTATTGGTGCCTGAAATTCTCATCAAAGCCATGCTCAGAAATGCCTCATAATGGACACCAACAAAGAGCTCTAAGTATTGCTTTAGGATCTATAAATCAGGCACCTGTTTGCTTATCCCTTATAATCCATTCTTAGTCACACAAATCTGTGTTGCACAAAACAAGGGAGGGAAATATGAGTATGTTAGTGCCTCTACTCCCACAACATTAAGGAAGTATCTGTATTTTTAAGTATACCAGCAGAGAGAGTATGCATCCAGGATGTTAAAGGCTCAAGTCTCAATGCAATTGCCACCTTCACTTTTAATCATTGGTTCCATGTCCTTAGTGAATATTCTCACCAGTGTGCTACTATGTTTTTGGTAGAAGTGTACTCATGTGATATAAAATAAAATAAAAATGTAATATAAAATAAAATAAAAAACTGAAGACAGTCCTTAGATTTGTGGATTTCTGCTATGGATGGAAAAAAAATAAAAATCATTCTGGGCACCTCAATTCTTTTAAACTCATCCTTTTCTTCAACATTTCCATTGACATGTTCATACTAAATTTACTTTTGCAGATCCTATTTTTGGAGCACAACTCTCCCTTGAAAATGGGCTTAGCATGCTTAAAGCTTGTTGTTTTTCCAGCAATATAATGATGCAGTCTGATAAAAGTAATCAACTGTCCCTACAAACCTTGCCTTTTATCCTTAAGTGAAAAGTGTTCATGTTATAATCCACAGATGCCTGAGCATTCATAAATATTTTTAATGTTCTTCAAAAGGTGACTTTAGGAAAGCACCATTCACATGTTATGGAACATGCTCCTTTACTGAAAATATATTCACACAATGTGAGGGAGATGAACTATCACAGTCTTAAAGCATCAGAACTACAGTCCTGTTTGCTCTATCCACTAATTGCAAAGGAAGCCTAAACTTTTAACTCAAAGTGTGGATTACATAGAACAGCTATGCATATTAAGTTTCCTTTGCCCACCCACTCAAAATCTATGAAGGGGCAAAAAGAGTGGTTTTTTGGGGGTTGCCAGGGGTTTTTTGTTTGTTTAGTTTTGCTGTTTGTGAGACACTGAAGGAGTGAATGTCTCAAACATTGTGGTGGGGCAAGTTCTGCTTAACGACTAACTCTGCAGAATGAAGAACTCTGCCTAACAAGGAACCTCAGGTGAAAAGAAGCCCATCAACACCCATCAGCAACAGGAGGGGGAGGGGAGGGTGTGCTGGAGGGTGCACAGCTCCATGTTCTGATCTGCTGTTCTGATATGCTGAACAGGGCAGCTCACCATGTATGGTGAAAGATCACGTCTGCAGAGAAGGGGAAGCTACTCCCCAAACAATCCCCCAAGCCCATGGCCCAAAGGCTACCTAATTAGCCTAATGAGTTCGAGTGCCCACCCAAAGGAGGGGCAAGGATCATAAAAGGACATGAACTGAAGTCCCAGGTGCACAAGCCCACCAGAACTGGACCCCTTGGTTGACTAGACCCCTCGGCTGACTGAACCAACACTGGACCCAGGACTGGTGAAATCTTTCTCCTCTCTCTCTCTCTCTTTCCCTTTTCCTTTTCTGTAATCCCTACACCTCATCCCTTTAGACATAAACTGTTGACCAAGTCTGGGACTAAGAGTGGATCCAGCCACCCCTGGGGTCCTCTCTGAGAAAGAGTCTAGAAAGCAAGGGGGTCTGCTCTGAACCTCGTGACTCAACAGGAGGGATCTCCTTATTGTCTTCCCTGTACTGATTTCCAAATAAGCAAGACCTGTAGTATATGTTTGGTGATGAATGGTTAGCACATGTTACAGTTTACTGACATGGTTTCATGCCAATTTTTGTTGTGAGCATACCAATTTTGGTGGTAAGCATGCCAATTCTTGTGAGCAAATAAAAATTGAGTTTTGTGAGTTAAAGGATCCCTGGTGTCATTTCACCTTAATTCTGACCTGGGAATCAGCAAACCTGAGTCATTTTCCTGAGAAATTGGGATGTGACATTGCTGTTTTGTTTGTTTGGGGGTTGCTTTTTTTGGGGGGAAAAAAAAAAAACTATCAAAATACCTAGCTAGTTTCTGTCATTAAGTTCTGTCAGGACCTTGGTCAGCTCTCCAAAAGAAATCTATGAGAATCAGAGGGGATAAAGGCAGAACATTAAGGGATTAGGGAACAAGTGTGTGCCATCTACCATATTATATTTATTAGGCCCAACAATGGGAAAGGGCCAGTGGTTTACTGTCTGGTTCAGACACCTCCTCCCGTTTAAAAGCCTTTCACCAGGGCCAAATTACTAATTACTTGGAGATGTAGCAGAGACCAGCTATAGACAGACCAGCTGGGAAGCTCTGCCTGACAGAACAGCCAGGCAGCCCTGCTTTTTCTGTCCAGCTGGCTCCAACAATAATGACAGAGTTTGGCACAACAGACGAAAAGCTAAAAGCATGTTACCAAGTTTAAAAGGCCAGTAACCAAAAGATTGATGTCTTGAGCCTAAGGGACAGAAATTATGTAACTTATAAATTTTGAAGTTCTGAAGGGTTTAACAACATACCTCCTGATTCAGAAACAGATATTTGGCAAGGAGAGAGAATTATAGAGCTTTAAGGTATACTGAACTCATAAAATAATGTAATTAACACCACTGCCTTAATTTTGACTCATCAATGTCCTTATGAACTGCTGAGTAAATTGCTTATTTTTAAAATCGTCACTAAATCCGCAGCATACTTGACAATTTATACCCCTTTGCCTGCAGAATAGTACTTTTCTGTTCTTCTTAGGATTAATCATCTAAATTTAATGTTTGTTTCTAGGTTAAAGAAAACAAACCAAACCAAAACATAAACCTACTACTTAGTGTCATGAGCAATAATAAGCCACTATTTGGCAGCTTTAAAATTCAAAGAACATTTAGAAAATTTATATTTAGAACGAAGATATTTCCTTGTAGCTATAAAATATCAACAAATTAAAATCCTGAAATATCTCTTATGTGATTTAAAAAAAAAAACATTTTCAGGAGAGATGACAAGCAAAGAAAGATTCATCTTCTAAAAGAAGTTTAGGTTAGAGGACCTGACAACATTACAATCCATGTAGGCATGAATTCCATATTGTTCTAGTAGTGTTCCCTTAAAAACCTCTGTTGAACTGAACTAATTTCCCCATGGATCCAGGGTTCTGATTACCTGAATTAGTTGTAAAATCAGGGACTAAGTCTACAAATGATGTTTTACTGCAGATACAGATAGGTAGCTATTTAAAGAAAGATGAGAACAGAATGATTAAAAATTCAGATCTTTTTCCCCATGGATTTTAGAGAATGTAATCATTGTGTTTTCTCTTGCCTTCTATAAGAGTATAGAACTTAGGAGAGTGCTAAAGAAACAGTCATTCATTTTCTTATAATAGAAATGTAACTTGACAAGGTAATTGACACATTAGCCGAAAACTTCATTGACTCTTTTGAGAAGCTAATTGCATTTTCTTAGACAATGTTACTTTGGAGAATGAGTTGATAGTTCTGTATTTTTGTCCTTTCAGCTTGTTTTATCTTTACCAAAGTTTTCTACAAATCCAAAACTCAGTAGCATGTGCTAAGAATTTTTCTTGCGATATGCACAGCTTTTCACAAGGAATCAGACTGAGACCATCAAACTCCATTCCTAAAATTGAAACTAATGTAAGTAAGATTTTGGCAATAGGAGATCAATATAGTATTTGAATTGGAGACTAAGAATACAATTTGCTAACTAATAGGGAATTTGTTCTGTGAAGAACATTCCTTAGAAGCCACTATTTCTTTTTATGGTAGTGACATGTATTTTTTATCCAGCATCCAGAGGAAGAATGAAACAGTTTGTCCATTTAACTGGTCAGCTTTAGAAGAAAAAAATGCATAATTTCTTCAGTAGCAGGGAAAGGACAGGTGGTCATTAAAGAAAAGCAGGAAAGCTGCAGACAGAACAGCAGGGTTATTTACACAGATTCCACAACCCTATTTAAGATTATTTGATTGCTCTATTTGCCCCAAAGGCCCCACTCATCATAGGAATTTGCTCATCTGTTTAAAAACCAGAATGCCTACTAACCACTTTCCTGTGCTTTGATGCATTTGTTTCCAAAGTATTTCTTTTAAATTGAGTGAGAATTAATCTTAATGCACACAGTTCCATAACATTCCTTGTAATGAGAGCCATCTTTTAATGGAAAGTACTGCCCTACTAAATTAAAAGCATACAAAGTATAAACCACATATATCAGTATGTAAAAAATAAAAAGCCCCTTCATTTATTCATTTCACTAAACAATGTGATGATGCATACTAAAATGACACACACAAACACACACACAAAAGAAGTTATACCCCCACTAGCATGAAGATGCCTCTGTGAAAAAGGATAAATACTGAAAAATCTGTTCCCAGTTAAGCAGGCAAATAAGGAGTAATATACAGCCAATGTTAAACTGGATCTCTAACAACAATTATTTTAATCTCACTTGCATTTACATTCCATTAAAGGCTTTATAGATTTTTTTTCTTTTTTTCTTGTTCTGGAAATAATTCTATGATAAGTCTCAAGAAATCACAGAATTAATGCAAGAATAAAGCTGAACATTTGGGGTGTTTAATTTTTCAAATTTTCAAGTTTTTTAGTTTATATTTATGAAATTCTAAGTGGTAAGTGTCCTTCTGTATTTCAGTTCTAGTAGAGGAGTGTGCATGGTAGGAGCAAGAAAGGAAGACGATTCCTATAACTCAGTTTGAAAATTTGACTACATTTTCTTTTACAATTTTGGAGTTCTATCTAGTACTGTGATCAACATGTGACAACAACCTAAAGAAACCCAAAATGTCCAAAGCAGTTTTACATATGTTGGCTATTAAACATCTTTAATTTACTTTCTAAGGATATTATGTGTATGACTATAAGTGCATGTCAAAATTAATGTTTGAAAAGATATTTTAGTCTAAATCAATGGAAAAGGAAACAGAGGTAATAATAGACTATAAAGACCTTTAAAAACTATATTTCCAGCAATGCATAAGATTACAGTTTAATGCCAAGAAAAACTCACAATCTCTCTTGCTTATTTTTTATTTTTACACAGATGTCTTGAAACATAAGATATTGGCCATGCAATACAAAACATGTCAGATTCAGAAAAAGTGTACTACATTTCATTAAGGATAAGCTGCCTAAATTGCATGCTAAGAATAAAGTCTTATTGTCAAAGGGAAAGTTCAAAAGGAAAACACACAACCCAAAATTATGTAAAGAGTATTTATAACCGTAGTGGAAGATCACAGTCACAACAATTAATCTGAAAAATATTCCAGGCTGGTTTATTCCATACAGTGTTCTTCAAAAGCATTGTGTGTCAAATTTATTCTACAGTTCATAAAAGCCATCTGTCAACTGTTTCATAATGACATCTTTGCTTTTATTCTGTTCAGAGGCACAGGGACTCCAAAAAGATGAAGTCTCTTGTATGCTACTGACTGAACACCATGTATTCCATGACTCTTTTTACCCATCACTAAGCTCCATAGTTTACCTTTTGATTCATTTTGCTCTGCTCAATTTCTGCCAACAACACTATTGTTTCTCTTGTCACTCATACAAAGAAATAATCTGTGACTGTCCAGACTCCTTGTTCCTTGACATTTAGGTAAAAATCTGTCCTTTCTTCCTCTATAAAAGCTAAAAAAAAAAAAATTAAAAAGTCACTATTTCTTATTGATCCTAAATCCCTCTGCAACAAGAAATTTTTATTGAAAAAATAACATTATTCCAAGAATGAAAGGGATAAATCTAGTCTTTGTTTTTTCAACCAAACTCTATAAACCTCTAAACATAACTTAACTCATTGCATTTCATGCAATTCAAAATGTTCCACAAAACAAAATTGAAATAATTGTAGAAGGAGAAACTAAAGATATGCAAAGGACAACAGTTATTTGGAAAAGATTTGCAAGAAATAGGAAATCAGATAAGTGTGACCAACAGTCTATGGGTGTATCTACATTAAATTTTTGTTTGAGTGTGATTTGAAGCAAATGTTCCAATTGTCCCCATTTATCATGTTTTGGTTCATATCATAGAGCACTCCTGGAACATATGAACAGAATTTTGGATGAAACAAACCCAGAAGGTTCATTGCAATTACCTGAAGTAAAAAACCTAAAAGGTGATGCAGTACGAACATCAGGTTCTCAATATGAAGTCTTTCTCTCTACAAATCCACATTTCTAGGTTCACACTGATTGTGAAAGTTGACATAGTCCATTAGGAACTGAAAATCCTTGGATCAAGAACAATTAAACAATGCCATTTCCCACAGTTCTTTCTCTGATAGAAAATCCTGTCCCAGTGAAAATTAAAAACTTTGGATACTTTTTTTGACCATTTCTGGAAATGTTGAGTATGCATAATACACATATAAAATGTATAATGTTTTCACAAGAAATGTTATATACATAACTTTCATCAGACCTACTGAACACTTGTCACACAGATAGTGTGTTAAGATACATAAGATGTACTGCACACACACATATGTTTCTGTTTAGGAAGTCCTTACAAATAGGTATAATAAAGGATTTCTTGAACAGACATTCAGAAAAGTAATGGTTGAATTACATGAAGAAACAGTAAAAGACCAAAGGAAATTTGAATGCACCATATTTTTTAACTTCTAGGAATTCTGAACTTCAGGGATAAGAGTAAAAGAGAAAGAAAAATGAACTTAGAAATGTTTATTGTCTCAAAAGAAATATACTCCTCTATCTTTGACATGCACAATGGCAGAAATTTGAAATGAACAGACTATTTGGAAGAAAAGTAAATGGTAGGTGATGATTCATGAAAGAAGGACAAATTTTAAAATCCTTTAATTGTTACAATGTCTGGCAGTTGATGACATTCACTAGCCACAAGCTGCAAAAGAGAGCAAGTTGAGGACATTTATTAGAGTTACTATCCCTCTTTAATATTCTGTGCCAACTCTGTTTTTCATTTTCCTTACGTCCTACTGCAATGTGCAAACCAGTAGTATTGTTATTTGCTATTAACATATCCAAATTGGGGGACATTATCCATTATTAGATATATTGAAAAAGCAGGTGTACTTAAAGAACTAATTCAATGTACTTTTATTCATATTCTGAAAAAGCTGATTTCATTAACCACACAGATACTCATGATGTTTCAATCCCTAAATATCCTTTATGCATATCTTAGACTTAACTGTAGAGTTGGGCTTGCTGCTGTATATGTAAATGTCTGAACGTGCATACTCTTTGATAACAAATCATTTAATAGACTCAAGTTGAGCCCAGGGCTCAATTTTAGGGTCAGTGCTCTTTAATCTTTTTATAAATGATCTGGACACAGGAATCAAATGTACATTAAGTAAGGTTGACAATGATACTAAACTGGGAGGAGCTGTGGACTCCCTCAAAGTTAGAGAGGCCTTACAGAGAGATCTGAATAGACTAGACAGCTGGGCAATCACCAGCCATTTAAAATTTAACAAGAGCAAGTGCAGGATTCTCCACCTGGGATGGGGCAATCCTGGTTATACATACAAACTAGGGAACGAGAGGCTGGAGAGCAGTCCCATGGAAAGAGGTCTGGGGATTTAGGTTGATGGCAAGTTGAATATGAGTCCACAGTGTGTCCTGGCAACCAAAAGGGCCAACCATGTGCTGGGGTGCATCAAGCACAGCGTAGCTAGCTGGTCGAGGGAGCTGATTGTCCCACTCTAGACTGCACTGGTGAGGTTCCACCTTGAGTATTGTGTGCAGATTTGAGTGCCTCAATTTAAGGACATATTAGACATGATTAGACATCAATATAAGACTATTAGACTGTGTCAAGAGGAGGGTGACCAAGATGGTGAAAGACCTCAAGAGCAAGACTTCTGAGGAGCGGCTGAGGTCACTTGGTTTGTTCATCTTGAAGAAGAGAAGGCTGAGAAGGCTGTCAGAGTTCAAGGAGTGTCTGGATGATGCTCCTAGTCATATGGTTTAGTTTTAGGTAGTCCTGTGAGGAGCAGGGAGTTGAACTCGGTAATCCTTATGGGTCTTTATGCAGTAAAGGTCAATACTTCAGAGAAATGCCTTCATAACTTAATAGTTAAACTGAAGAACAGGAAAATAATTAGTTTCTTTCCATCTAAAA
This sequence comes from Harpia harpyja, assembly GCF_026419915.1. Taxonomy (NCBI): domain Eukaryota; kingdom Metazoa; phylum Chordata; class Aves; order Accipitriformes; family Accipitridae; genus Harpia; species Harpia harpyja. The sequence goes on along the minus strand of NC_068969.1, from coordinate 73,763,920 downwards.
TCAGAAGAGTTCGACCAATTTGCTTTCAAAGGCACAGCATTAGTGAGTGTCACAAAGGACACTCAAAGGCATTTGAGTAATCTTAGCCCTACAAACTTCTGCATCTAAAATCATTGTGAGGGTGTGGTGGGTTGACCCTGGCTGGACGCCAGGTGCCCACCAAAGCCATTCTATCACTCCGCCCTCCTCAGCTGGACAGGGGAGAGAAAATATAAAAAAGGGCTCATGGGTCGAGATAAGGACAGGGAGAAATCACTCACCAATTACCGTCATGGGCAAAACAGAGTCAGCTTGGAGAAAATTAACTCAATTTATTACTAATCAACCAAAGTAGGGTAATAAGAAATAAAACCAAATCTCAAAACACCTTCCCTCCACTCCTCCCTTCTTCCTCAGCACAACTTCACTCCCGTTATTTTCTGCCACTTCATCCTCCTCAGGGGCAGGACTCATCACACTCTTCCCCTTCTCCAGCGTGGGGTCCCTCCCACGGGAGACAGTCCTCCATGAAATTCTCCAACATGGGTCCTTCCCACAGGCTGCAGTTCTTCACAAACTGCTCCAGCATGGGTCCCTTCCATGGGGTGCAGTCCTTCAGGAGCACAAACTGCTCCCGTGTGTGTCCCCCACAGGGTCACAAGTCCTGCCAGAAAACCTGCTCCATGGGCTCCTTTCTCCATGGGTCCACAGGTACTGCCAGGAGCCTGCTCCAGCGCAGGCTTCCCACAGGGTCACAGCCTCCTTTGGGCACCCACCTGCTCTGGTGTGGGGTTCTCTGTGGGCTACAGATGGATATCTGCTCCACCGTGGACCTCCATGGGCTGCAGGGGGACAGGTCGCCTCACCATGGTCTTCCCCACGAGCTGCAGGGGAATCTCTGCTTAGGCGCCTGGAGCACCTCCTTCCCTCCTTCTCCAATGACTTTGGTGTCTGAAGGGTTGTTTCTCTTACATGTTCTCACTCCTCTCTCCAGCTGCCATTTCTGTGTCTCCCACAACTTTTTTTCCTTTTAAATATGTTATCACAGAGTTGCTACTACTATCGCTGATTGGCTCGGCCTTGGCCAGCGGTGGGTCCTCCTTAGAGCTGGCTGGTATTGGCTCTGTCAGGCATAGGGGAAGCTTCCAGCAGCTTCTCACTGAAGCCACCTGTGTAACCTCCCCCCCACTACCAAAACCTTGCCACACAAATCCAATACAGGAGGTGAAAGATGTTTCCCCTTTCTTTTTGAGATACATGTGTGGCCTAGCAAGCTTCATAGCAACAACTACAAAACACAATGTTTGAAAAAGTTTTGAAATGAAGCAATGGTAGAGGAAAAATTAATCGTGGCACTTTGGCTGAAGAAAGCTGGCAGAAACTAACAAGCATGAAAACCCCATATATTATTTTTATAACAGCAAGTTAGATACACTTTTGGAAATAGAATTTTGAATACTATTACACACATAGATTGATTTAAAGCTTTGCTTTTGACTGCAGTCATCCAAACAAGATGGTTTGAATTTAAATTCTTGTCTGTATTCTGGTTTCACACAGATTTCTAACAATTGTTCAGTTAAAAGAATTTAGCCATCCAAATCGCTTTTTTAAAAGATTTTCAAAATGATGAATTTTTTTTCCAAGAAAACGAGTACAACTATTGCATTTAAACAGACAAAGAAAAAATTTTGCTACAGTTACTATGAACCATTAGAGAACATAGCCTTAGGTCATTGCTCAGAATCCACTCAGACAGCTTTGGAGATCTTTTGATGATCATTGGTCATTTTTTTTGGCAACCTATCCCCAACTTCTGTGTTAGGAGTGTTGTACAGCAGTTAAAAGAATTGGTTTCCCTGGGTGGGATGGGGACTATGGGTAAATAGGGGAAAGAGAATTAACATCTGGCTATCATTTTCTCCTTTGAGGTCTAACCTATCTGCCGCCATCTATAAATAAACAAAATGACTAATCATGAATTCTTGACCAGGACATCAGATATATGCTTAGCTGGGATGGGAGGTGTATATCCCATTTAGTCTACTATCTCATTTAGGTTAGTACGTCCCATAGTCCATCGTTTAGCATGTTGGATTTTTTATGTCCATTGTGCTGCTCACTGGAACATCACATTTATAAAACTACCCTGTTTCCTGTTAGTGATCTCAGGAAATCTTCACAGGGAGCCCTAGTGGTAATTATCGATGAATTGCAACTGGCTCTTGTTTTCTCATTAGCTTGACAAATATGTCAGTTGCTGAGCTCCAGTCTTATGGTCATCTGTCCATCAAAATGTCTAAAGGAGACAAGGTACATCACCCAAGGTCCAAGGACTTCTGATTCTTTATAGACTACTACCAGACAACTTTCAGTCTTGGTCTCTGTTGCATCTGTCAAGAAAGCTGGAAAGTAAACAGTGGGCACATATCATAAGAATCAAAGATCTTTTAGCTCACTCATGTATTCTACCTAGCAGCCACCAGAGAGAAGTGACTTCAGGTGTGTACCATTATTGGCTATCCATACAAGTCACCCATGGGTGAGTCAGTCTGTACCCTATTAACATGGAGCCCTTGTTTCATCATCTTTCTCTGATCTGCATTCTGATAGGTGCTTCTTTCTTGGAAGTGTGAGGCAACAAATAAAAATGAAAACATAAAAAGCAAACTATGTCAGATTTTCCAAGATGTGGACACCTGGTAACTGTATGAACAATTAAAATTTATGATACACTGCCTACTCACCTCTCGCTCAGAACATACATTTTACACATTTTTGTTACTCCTTCTGTTCCACATTTGGAAAATAAAAGTTTAAGAATTACAATAGAGAGACCTTGAAAGCCAAACATTTATCTCCATCACGTGGAAAAACCTACCTTCCAGGGCATTCCTTGACAATGAAATCCAGATCTCAGCATTCTCTAGCAAAAAACCAACCTGGTTCAGAAAGAGTAGAGAACAGGGGAGGACATCATTTGGCAGCATTAGGCTTGTTTAAATTCCTAAAAGTGCTTCTCTCTGGTAAGGAAATGGTCAAAACTTTAGCAATTAAAACTTCTCAGATGTATAATTAAGTTCTATATCAGTAGTGGTTTTTATGAATAAGGTAAAAAGTCCAAATAAGTTCATTTAGAAATAAAACATTTTTAAAGTCTTTTTTTTTTTTTCACTTTCCCCCAGAAATTCAAATCATAGTAATATTTTACTCTCAGACACTTGATGGCACTGCAACAACCCAGAAGTGACCATTAGATCACAGAAAATATGAGAGTCAGCTATTTCAAGGTAAACCATAATGCTTATATAGGTTCTGTAAGTGAAAACCTTGAAATTATATTCAGGTATTGTGGATACTGTAATCGTGATTTTTAAGCTTTGTCATTCATTATCTCAGGGATTAGTCTCCTATAAGCCAGTTAGGCACATGTTAGACAGATGATAACAGAAAGAACATTGGAGTCAAATAAAGTGTGAATCTGCAGTAGGTAATGGCTACAGGGTAAAAAGGAATGCAGCAGAGAATCCTCCAGCTTCATTCTTAACTCATCCTTCTTCATCTGTGGTATTCTGCTGTACAGAAAACTTGCACAGAGCATAGTTGTAGTCGTGAAACCACCCATTCATAATGCATACTATACCAAAGGGCATGTTATTCTGTTATCAATGGATTCTCTGTAGTCCACCTGGAAGCAAAAGTGCTGGGGGAAAGATCATTCAATAGGAATAAATTCTTTAACAAAAAAGTCCAACTTTCTTTGGGAATTCTACATCATCCTTCCATCTCAGACTGCTAAGTAGTGCAAGGGCTGTCCATGGCTGAGGTTGAAGCCAAGGAGGGTATTGAAATGCCCTGGGAAGGATAATTATATTAATTCTTTCATAGTAAAGGATTCTCCTCTCTGGTCACAGTATAAGAAAACAGAGCCTCCTCATATCTCATGCATTTAACATATAACAGAGTCCACCCCTTGGCATACATGCTCAAACACACACACAACTTTCTGGAATTCTAGAAAGTCTGTCCTCCAAAACACAAGTAAAAATTTAGCTTTGTTGTTATCAAGCTTGCAGAGGAGGGGAGTACCTTATCCCTTCATGATGATCAAAGCTGGCAACACTACCTTAATATTACTGAAAATTGCTATTCCCTCCTCCAGCCCTCCATCAGAATTATTCGGTTGCTTTTTTATCCATATGATAGTTTCTGAGATTCACTTTGTCCTTTTTGTCATCTAGCACATTCATTTTCTTCTCTCAAATCTTTTCTCCTTAAATCCTAACTGTTTCCATAAAGTGCCATCTCTCTTCTTCCCAGTTCATAGTCTGGTTAGACCATGAAGTCAACTATAATGTAACCAGCAGACAGAATCAGCCTACATCTTCTGTTGAAGCAGCCCAGTGAAACCTACATCCTGTTTGTCCTTTCAAGCCAGAAAGAGCCAAGATTCCAGGTTCCTGCTTCTTGCTATTCTATAGATGGTTCATCACATCTCTGACTGCTTCAGCACAGCAACCACTTAGAGGAAGAAACAAACAGGAAGGCCTAGAGTATTATACTATTAGTATTAAACTAATATGCTGCTTGTGACCTCTACTTCCCCTCATTTCTTATTTTCCTCTAAACAGAACTAATGTTAATGGAAAAAGAAACTCCAGCTCCACCTGGAAACTAGGAAAACATCTCCTAAGAATATAACCATATCTTCATACAGATTTGTCTGCTAAGGTGAGAGGCAAGGAATATAAGTCTTCTTTTCTTACTAAGTTATTAAATACAGTTAGACAGTACTTAAAAAAATATTTTCACTTACAAACCTTCTCTTTCTGTGTTATTCTGTAGGTAAACAAATAAGTCAGTCTTAAAATTTGTGCATGAGATCATTCTTGAAGAGTTCAACAATTATAAAATATTAAGTTATACCTTGTACATTTATTTCATTTTACTCAAGGAACAAACTTCTCTTCTCTAAGGCTAAGATCAGCTGTAAATTTCTTTCATATGTATCTTTCTTAGCTTTATTACAAAAAGTACCTCATCTTCTATAGAGCTATATGACTTCAAGAAACTGTACTTCTAAGTTTACAACAGGCTTCCTATTTGATTATAAGTTGTTCCCGAGGCTGGCAGTGCTTTCTCATTAGCGCTTTCATGCTTGATTAATTAAAACAAAGCAGAAGGCATGCTCTTTCATTACTGTGAATTCCTTTTGAATGCAGTTTACTAGGACTGCAGATATTCCAGGATGAGGGAAGGCATGTCATTCTTTGTCACATTCTTTCCCCTCCTTCCAAGTTTCAGACATCCGGACACTATTGATTTTTGAATGTTCTACAATTGCTGGTTCTGCTAGCAAACCAATAGGTCCTCATGATCTGTTTCTGCTTCTGATTCCTCACAATAATTGATGACTGTTTCCACCTCTGCAAAGATTAAGTAGGGCAAAGAATTAAGTGGGCACTAGCAAGAACTAGTATTGCTGTTAAGAAAATGTTTAAATAATTTAAAACTTGAAAAGATAAAGGAAAAGGAGAGAGGTGTGTAAAGGAAGAAAAAGAAACAGATGTGGTGCAGAAGCAGCAAGAAAACTAGGGTTAGAAAAGGAAAAGACTGAGAGTTGGAAGTAAGGGGTTTGCTGCAAGCTTTGTTGGTAACACTTCACAAGTTAGCTACATGCAACACCCAACCTAAAACTTACTGGAATCACTAGAAAAGAATCAAAACTTGTACTCCAGTAAACTTAACTTTGACTACCCTTACCACTGTCCTGCTGGAACTTTTCCTGAAATAAGCTATGCTCTCCAGGATATCTGTTTCCTAACTCTGCTGTTTTTCACAGTCTACCTCCAGAGGCTAAACTCAGTAATCTCTTGTTTCTTTGTAGCCAAAACTATGTCTGTGACTATATTTAGCACCAGCTCTTCATTGGTTGTCATCAGGAGGTAAAATAGAGCATTGTCTGTGTTTGGCCCTTTATGTTTGCCTTAGGAATCTGTCTCAATGCAGCTTAGAAAATTCTTGGTGTTCCTGAACTGATGCTGTCTTCCTCACAGATGTCTGGGAGATTGAAAACCCTCATAGGGGTCAGGCCTTGCTATCAGGAGACTTCTACTAGTTCCTTGCAAAAAGTTTTATCTTTTTGTTCCCCTTGGAAGATCCTGTAACAGATTCCTAACACATCAGCATTTGTGCAGCTTTCCACCATGGTCTTGTTCCAGAGGTTACTGACAACATGCACTTTCCTGGAGCACTGGGCAGTTAAACAGCTCCTACAGATAGTGCAATGTCCCTTCCTCATCTTCCCCATCTATACTTTCTAAAGAACCTATAGCTATCCATGAGAGTCATGTGTGTTTTTCCTACCAAGTCTTTGTGATTTTGTTCTGATCACTCTACAGCACTGCCACTTCACATGGACTTAGTGCAATGTCCCTTCCTCATCTTCCCCATCTATACTTTCTAAAGAACCTATACCTATCCATGAGAGTCATGTGTGTTTTTCCTACCAAGTCTTTGTGATTCTGTTCTGATCACTCTACAGCACTGCCACTTCACATGGACTTCCAATTCTTCAGGATTGTTGCCTCCATTTCTTACATCAGTGTACAGATTCTTGATGTAAGTCTCTAAATATCCTCCCTTCTGAGTGGGAATGTGCAAGCCTCCCTTATAGCCTTCCACCACCTGTATTTTCTTTACTTGTCCCTGTTCCCTGATGAACCTAATTTAAAACCCTCCTCACTGGATTAGCAAATTTGTTTACTTTCTTCTCCCTCTTTGCCAGATGGAGCTTCTCTCTTTATAGCAACCTTTTTTCAAACCATACTCAAAGAAGCCAGTCTTTCTAGCAATACCAGCTAAGCAGGCAGGCATTAGTCTGTTGGATCTGTCTCCTACCAATCAATCAGGTGCTTGACCTGAAGAACTGAGAGAAGCATTATCCAGACTGCTGTCCTTCTAAACCCTGAACCAAGGGATGTGTAGTCACCTATGATCTGTTTAGTATCCCCACTAGCCATGTCACTCATGTGGACGAGAAACAACAAATACTACTCTGAATGAGCCTTGTCAGTCTCTGTAATTCTCTGTAGAGCTCTCTCTGGAGCATTGCCTTAGCAGAACTTTTTCATCCTCCTCTGATACCAAGGCCTTGGCAGAAACCTTCCTCTACTTTCCTGCTGCTCCCAGAAGTTACCAGCTTCTAGGTTACAGACTTGTGGGAGTCCTATCCTCTTTCTTCTACTGCCTTGCCTTGGTCATACAAACTTTCATACCTCTGAAGAGTTGAGGCCATTTCCTCAGCAGACACTCTTTGAAGCCAGTCATCCTTAATTCAACAAAGCCTTCTAATCTCCTCTTTGCACGTTCCTCACATGGCACCACTGAATCAGGAAACAACTCTCACAGGTGAGGCTACAGCCACCAGTCCTGGACTCAGCCCTGTGGAAAAGCACCTGATTTTTACATAATTTGGGCATAATTTCTTTAGGTTTGGGTTTTTATTCATCAACAGTCCCAGCAGGCTGCTAGGGAACACAGTCCTCCTTCAACTAAGGACACGAAGCAGTCCATCAGGCATACTTCTGCCAACCTGAGGCTCTGCTGCTTTTGTTTGAAATTTCATTTTCATTACAAATCAGAAGAAAATCCAATAATGAAATCTAAAAAATCCTCCCCCCCCGCAAATAATCCATATTTTATCCCCCAGCATACAATTGCCTTTGCAGTAAATGGTAAAGTACTGATGTTTTAGTCTAGTGTTGATTAGAAACAAGAATTCTGTCATTTTAGTACTTTCTTTTAACATTTTATCTGTTGTATATTTTTACTAGCTGATAGAAAGCTGAACCTTACAATACCAGCACTAGTATTTGATAATGAACCTTTAAATTGGCTATTACTATTACAGGTTGTTTATGTTAAATGTGGTGGTTCATTTCTTTTGTTCTAATACAGAATATGGTTACTTTTATTCAATTTTCTAACCTATCTGAGTTAGAAACTGGTTGTGATGATCACACATCTGCCTAGAGCCCATATGCAAAGCATTTGCTTTGCATTTAATCTTCTGCATATTGTAATAATTGCTCTATTTTTTAAAAAAGAATATAAATGCTCTATCCTATTTGTCATCTCTACAATCACCTAAAGCTGACAGCATGTAACTGGCGATATAATAAAAATAAGTGAGAAGCCAACCCACTAATTAACATCACATATTGTATTTCTGTTATGTCAGACTTTTGTGTCATGATCATTTGATGATGCTTTTGTAAAGTGTCTACACTTCTGCCTACGCAAGATATCAGGATAATAGAGAATCGTGTAATTTCATCTTTTGCAAAAATCTGCCCTCTTTCCAGCAAGCTTTTCAAACTAAAAGTTGTAGATCCTAGTATTAATATGTGTATTATAAGTGGTGACTGATGTTTCACCTTGGCCTAAAGATGCAAAACAAGGTTAAATGATTCCAAAATCAAAACCCATCAAAAAGACTTGCTACCATTGAGATGAAGGGTAACACATGAATGTTGGGACCATTAACACCATACATTCTATTTCTAGAGCAGCAGACAAAAGGAGTTAGAAGTTTATCATTTGTCACATCTACCTGGGGATTTGTAAATGATTCACACACTAGACTCTTCCCACTCAAAATAAATCATAGAATCATAGAATCGTAAAGTTTGGAAAAGACCTTTAAGATCATGAAGTCCAACCATCAAATGGTGGAACAAAAGACCATTACAGACAATATTCTAAATTCACCATTAAACAAGTAAATAACTATAACACTTTCTCTAGAAACCATTACTCCCACATATTTTTGAAGCCAAACAATAGTATTTTTTTAATAAATAAAGCTACTGAATAGATTTAAGTTTTATTACTTATAATGCTGAACAAATGGACTGAGAAAAGTTTTGTCCCACATACTGAGGCATGACACAGCAAATATTCCAGTTATGCTTCTTTCTGAAACATAAACATCTAATTCAGGCACAGCACATTTTCTTTTCAATCTCTTTCCAAATCATAGCTTCTTAAATTTTGACCTAACAAACAGCTTTATTAGTGTATTCATCAATGCTGCTTTTGTTCATGGGTCTCCAAGTCATCACATACACAGCCCACGGCTCAGAGGGTATCTGCAAGAGAACTGTTTTCTTTATAATACATGTCCTATGACTATTACTGGGCCATAGCACCACCTTAAAACTTGTTTCATTGTTCAACATAGAAGGCTGGATCCATGTCAATATGTGGGGGAGTTCTCTCTTAATGAGGCTACAAAAAATGACTGATAGCTCAATATTCTTAATGATTTTGCTATTTTCTTCCCTACTCCTCTTTAGATAGTTTGTTTGGCATCAAACCTTTGGTTAGTAACCTACCCACAAAGGGATGAGGTGCTTCTTTAATCTTTCATCAAAAGGAAAAATTAGCTTGTGAGCAGCTGAACCAACACAGCTAGACAGTAGAGACCTCTTATTGGTCTGCATTGACTATGGCCAAGCCCTCACTTGGTTTGGTTCATAAAAATAGACTTGTTTTTGCCTTCCTGCTAAACCGCTAGCAAAAACCTTATCTTAAAGAAATTCTTGCTTTTCTCCAGTAAGAACCTACAACAATTACATAATTATGTGCAGGAGAATAATCTGTAGATACTTACCTAAGGTCCAATTATAATGATACAGTTTTCATGGCACTTTAGTATTTTGCCATACTGACACCACAAAATATTGGATTGTTCATTGTGGGCAGTTTACTACGAGGATGCTGCTAATCACAGGCTAATGACTGTATCAAACATTGACTTTGTTTCAAATCAGACAGAACTGGGCTTGCCAGGAAAGACAAACCTGAGTCCAGACAATGGCCTATTCAGAAATAAATCATAGTGTAGGTTAAAAAAATAATAAAAATAAAATCTATCCACAAAAAGAACCTTGAAGATACTCACTGGCTTGTTGTACTAGGCTTTACTAGAACAAAATCTGCTGCTTACAGTTCATTGTGTGTTTCATTATTTCCTTCACTTTTTTGTCAATTAAAATTGTTAATTTCTGATATATGAATTTTATAAAATAAATACACATAGAGCACAGGGAAATGGTTTAGGAAATGTTAGAAAACCCAACTGTTACAGTTAAAATCGCAGCAAAACTAAACATGAAAAGAGAAGGATAATATGTGTACATAAATAATTACATTTGCTGTCCTAACGTTAAAATCAAAGGGTTCATACCATTATAACTAAAGGCAGAATTTGCAGTGCCATATGGAATAGGAACCAGTGCGTCAGACAACAACAATAGCTCTTAGCCACTCATAACTATCCTGTTATTCCTCAGCCATGATGAGGATTTTACCAGATGAATTTTTTTAGAGTGTGAGGTCCTGAAATCTTCCTACGTCTCCCCACTTCTGCTAGCTGAATACCACACTTAAGCTCTTAAAATATAGGAATTATTAAAGCAAGTGTTGGTGGCTTTCTGTAAGACTAGATAACTGTAATTGTGGAGATACATTATCAATGTAGACTTGCATTTATTTTCATTCACTTTTAGTGGATACCATTAGATCTATAATTTCTTGTGTATTTTTAATGCTTTTTAAATAAGCTGAAGTTTTGGTGAAGCCAACATAGTGCATGCTGCAAGACTAAAGGTGCCTTGAAACAACCTTAAGGCTGTATGTTGTTCACTTTAAAGTACTTTTAATATAGTTACAATGGTTTAAAAATGTTAATATAGATGAGACACTGATCATAATGGTCTTAACTGTAGTTAGAGACTGAATATTCTCTTCATTCTCTTTTCAAAACTTCTGCGTGAGGTTCTTAGAGTGAACATGAAGCAATCAGGATGCTTGGGAGGTGCCTCTATGCACCATCCTTGGCAAGTGATCTGGAAAACAGCACTTGGTAGCATGTGAGTCTACACAGTGTGTCTGGATCAAATGCACAAAACTTTCTAGAGGGCATTTGGTCCAAAAATGAGCATTACAAAGAGGACAATGACCATCATTCAGATTTAACTGTAACTAGGGAACTTGAAATAGAATTCTGAATTGAGGATGGAGTAGTCAGTCAGAAAAAATAAGAGAAGCACAAAACTTTGTCATGGTGAGACACATTGCACTTGTTAGGGCAACAGTTAGACATGGCTTGACACTGCTGGATCTCACCCCATGGCACCATGACCTCTGTCCAGGTGGGGCACAGCAGCATTGCCATGGGACATTGGGAGCAGCCTGCACCCAAATGGTGGCTGACAGTTTGGGGTATGCATGGGGGACTTCATGGAGGACTTTATCCCTGGCATGTGGATCAGTGGGGTGTTGGGTGTTGCACAGTTGCCAATAATGCTGGAGCACCCATGTCTTCCCTAGGAAGGGTGTGCAGGTAGGGGAACCAACACACTCAGGAGTGGGGTATGCCTGTGATTCCCAAAGCCTGTGAGAGAGGGGGGATATGCATATAGTTGTGTGTGTGTACATATGTGTATGATGGGAACTTCTTGGTATTAGTTTTTGAAAAGTGTTTAGAAATTTGTAGGTGTTATTCACATTTTGTAAGTGTCTAGTTTTGTAGTTAATCTGTTATATTATTGATATTGATCCTGGATGTATAGTCCACTGATTGCTCGTCTAACATGTCATAAATAAATTAATAAAGTGCTTTGATCCTCATTTTGCTTTAAAGTATGTGAATTAAGTAGCATTTCCCTGCAATGAGCTGTTCCAGTGAATGTTATTCTCAGCAACTGCCAGCAGCAAGTCTGGTCTCATTCTCATGGATCAGTGGTATAAACGTATTTTTTGAAAGATTCTGAAATTTAAATTCTTGTCTTATTTTTTCTAACCTGCATCCAAACCTTGTGTGTAATCATATTTTTGTAACAGAAGATATTTTTTGTGCTCTTGGTTTCCATTTTCTCTATATTTCCCTCAATTTTTCCGTCTGAATTGCTGATGTTGGAGAAAGATAACTAATCTCCTCTTCAAAAGCTGGATTTTGCCATTAGCTTTATTTCCACCTAACCATATCTCTGTGGTGAAAGTGCTTAAAATTGAGGTGACAGCAAGATAAAGCATAGGAAGGGAAACAGCCCAGACATTAAATGACTGTATAGGGGACAAAAAAAAAAAAAATCATATATCTTAAACCCACAAATTTTAGGTGCAAGATTTACTCATCTTCACTCAAAAAGTCAATTTTTCTTCACAGAATTGACCAAGTCTCCAGACAATATTCACTGTTGAGCAGTGCCAACATCATCCCTTCAGGAAATATTTACTCTTCCCCTTGGTTGAAGACCATGACATCAGAACTTTTGCAGAGCAGAAATGATTGTAATATGTGTCAGTACAAATATTCAAAAACTGAAAAAAAATTGAGTCAAATTCCTTTCCCATATAAAGCCTATTTATAATCCATCTTCCTAAACCTACTGAACACAGAGAACTGTGATAGCTTTTGGATCAGGCACCTAAGGCACAGCTACACTAGGTTTCTTATTACCCTCTTAATCCTCTTTTAATAGCAACTGGTAACATGAAGTATAAGGTTGCACAAGGTAGTTTGCTTAAAATGGAAATTTACATTTCTAAAATACAAATAATCTGAAGTTTAGAGATATGAAAGATTCTGACAGATAAAATAAAAATCATTGTAACACAGAGCATTACAAAATGATATCTCATTATCTAACTAAAATCTAACAAAAAGTCCACAAATGAAGGATGTAAAATACATAAAGGAACAGTTTTACAGCATTTTGGTCTTAAAGCATAACAGAAGTTGAATCATTCCTCACAAAACCACTGTTATGCAAAATTATATCTAATGTTCTAATATGACTTTATCACCTGTTATATTTCTTCCTCGGTTAATTTTTTTCTCCCAGTTCAGACCAGTACATTCTTAAGACTAAATCTTAAAAAAACATGTCATATTACTATTGTGTAGTATTATATCATTTAGAAGTTGAGAAACACCTCAGGAAATGCTTTAGTCCATCCCATCAAACAACGCTACTTACTTTGCAGGTTAAAAAAAGAAAAAACATATCCACTAGTTAATTCTCAAAACTTGTGTTGTATAGCAGAACAGAAAACCATTGCTCCCTTTCTGTCTTTTTTCTCAGGTAGACCTGTTAATCTGTAACTCATACTGTGTTTTCTGTTTTAGCAGCATCCTAGCTGGCAAATCTTGAAGACTGTGCTGTCATGCAAGGTTTCCAGTGGTACATCTGTTCCTAATGTACAGTGCATAATTTAATGACGAGACACTTCAGTGGTCTACCCACTGCAAATTTCAGTTGTTAAAAATGTCTGGAGCAAGATGCCTTTAAATAGTAGGCACTTTCTTGGTACATTAATTTTCTCACACTCAGAAGCAGAAAATGTAATAGTAGCTGTCACTTAGTGTAAAGCTCTGTTTACTTTTAAAAGCTATTTGCAGCTTAAATGTCTTGTTCGAACTGATTAGCTATAGTGGGATTTAAAACTTTTATAAGACCTATTTATTACAGTTAATGTGTTTTTCCTCAGATTATAGTTCAGGAAATCTGTCCGATCAGCATTAGGACAAGAGTGCCATATTTTCTTCTGGCCAGACCTGATAAATATAAATCAGCTGGATTTTGAGAACAACTGAAATGAAAAACATAAAATGCTAACCTACAAGTAATGCACTGGCTGTGATATTTGCATTTAATCCCTTTCCTTCATATATATAAACAGAGAGAGCCAGAACAGCTCCCCAACACAATACCTCAACAGTCACAAACCCATATCCTCATCTATAATTCATCTTGGCTAGTAATGTTCTTACTGACTGATACTGTATCCAACAAGCCCCTTACAATGTGGAAGACCTAATTACAAAAGGCATAATGTGGTTATCCCACAAGTAAAGGATTGTTTGACAAACATTCCGAACATACAGAGACATACATAAATAAAAAAAAATCCCAAATTTAACTTAAATGTAGAATAAATCCACCTTCCAAGGTGAAGAAAAAAAAGCACTAAAGGATGTAAAAATTCAGTGGAGAGAGGTTTTTTACTACTCCAGTATCAGACTACACAGATCATTAAAATGTTGTTTCAAATGCCATAGTCTTCATTAGAAATATTACCCCCAAACAATCTTTTCCTCATGTTTTGTCATTTTTTCTTTGTGCAATCTGGACAAATTTATCTGCATCATTCAAAGTCCTTGATTTCCTTAAAGCTGAGATGATTAATTGGAGTGACTAGGAGAAAGGGGGAGGTTTTGCTGTTTTTTTTCCTGTGTCTGTAAATGTATATAAGTTGGACATCTGCTAAATAGTTTCTACTTCATTGTAAAACTTGAGCTGTACTGGCTCTCAAGTTGAGTTAGGAAATAATATGTTTCAGGAATGGATTTTTAGTACAGGATGATGAAATGCAGTAGGCTATTATCTTTCTTCACATCTTGCTCCTGAGACTGCAGAAAAGAGTTGTTTCCTCTTATATACACAGGGTTCCCCACTTCTGGTTGGCACTGCCTCCTATATCTTTGTGCTGGGAAGATTTGCTGGTTTCCCTTCTACTAGGAAGAAAATAAAGGAACAGGCATCTTACAATCTACTTTATTTTTACTTATTATTATGTTATGCCTGTCAACAAGTAATGTACCATCCATTCAGTTTGGTAGGTGAGAACAGAATCATTTCCACTCTGTCATGCCGCTGAGCCAGAGGCTACATCAGCCTCTCTCTTCCAGCAGGCAGCAATATATGGTTGTTAGCACTTTAACACACTGAACTCTCCAGTTAGTACAGGAGTTGACTTCTACAAGTTTTCACACACTGGGATCCAATCCCAACCTGTGTCAGGCACATTCAGCACCTTCAGCAATCAATAAGATTTGTCCACGTGCATCATTACATGTTTTCTTTACATCTTTGTTTATAACTGAGCTATCAAAAGCTATTTTATGGTACACAAGTTCCCAGATTTGCTTGACCAAGCTTTCTGGTTTACTTTTGAGTTATTTTGGAAGTTATATTTTTAATTAAAATAAGCAAAACTCAAAGCAAACCACACAATGAAAAAGTAGTGACACTTCTTTTTCTTTCCCTTTATATTGAGGATAGCTTGAATAATATACTGCAAGGAAAACAGATCCATTCCTTTCAGGAACACGTGCCAAATTCAACACGTTTTAGTCCTATGCAGAATTGATACTATTCTTTAGTCCTAGAAAAAATAATCCAACTTTTCAGGGTAATGAATGTCAACAATTAGAAAACCAAAAACCTTTCTATAAGCAAAACTGAAAAGATGTAAAGTTGAGCCTAGGTTATTGCTTCACTGCCAACACAACACTTAGCCATGGATGCCAAAAGGTTTGCAAAACTATGAGCATACTCAGGCATGGTTTGTTACAAATCTTGGCCAAGCTTTTAATGGATATGGACAGATTCACTGTTTGTGTGGGAAACCATGTCAATTAAGTTAGCTTTTGGTTTGGAATGAGGCAAGCAAGACACTCTGATAAATTATACTTTCCGTTGTTTGGGTCAGCCCAGTTCTGTGTTTCGTCACTAACCATGAGTGGAAATTATGTAAGGCAAACTTTACAATACCACATCTTCTCATCCAGCAAAATTGAGATTTTGGTAAATTCCATTTGGGATCATGTTTTCTAAACATAAGTTATTCAGATGAATTTGGGTTTGATTTCAACCAGTGAGCCCACCTTTCATTTTTGAGTGCCCGAAGTGGTGGTCTTTGATCTAAGAAATCAGTTAGAGTCTGAATATGGCACTTTTAAACTTAAGGGAGGGGATGCTCGAATCCTCCCACTAGTCTGGCAGTCATTCAGGCACCTGAAAAGAAATTATTCAAATACAAAGGAATTTCCATGTGAATAGTTCTTTTGCACAGTTTCTGCATATGCTGTTTTGCATTTTTATCAAGACTACAAACATAAACCAGCGTAAGAAAGCAGGTGCTGTTTTCCTCTGTCTTTTGAGCATCAGTCTTTCCCAGCAGTAAGCTCTGTGTGCTAATGTCCAAAATAAGGCACTCCGCAACCAGATATATTTTTTTTTTAAGTCCTGGGCTTTTGATCCAGATTTAATTATGGGGCAGAACATTTAAATAAGAAGAGACTGAAAGCATATGGACAGAAACCACATGATTCTTAATGTCCTTAACAGTATCTGAGGCAACTCCAATGTAGAAGCAAGAGTCTAAAAAGATTCCAAACTGTGAAGATGTTTCAGTTTGTCTTCACAAAGCTGCAGTTTGCACAGAATGTAGAACAGAAGTGTCTTTTGAGTTGTATCTGACTTTCAGTAACTTATCCATATTGACTTATTAACGCTTTTTCAAGGTCATCTGTACTGTGCAAAACAAAAAAAAAGATTTTGTTCCCCATTTTAGTCAACAGGTAAAATAGAAACTGTTTAATTATGATTAATAATAATTACTTGTATTAATAAAACAGCCATTGACTTGCACAGAAAAAGTGTGGCAAATAATCCATTTCCTTCTATGGGATTACTCACAGAGCATTAATTTATGTAATCAAATAACACAGGACACAGTATGTGACTTGTAGAAAGGATACACCTAAATATTTACAGGTCATTCAGGTGACATTAAAAAAAAAAAAAAAAGGAAAACAAACAACCCCAAGAAACAAACCCCCCCCCAAAAAAAATGGGGAGAAGAGCAGAAAATAAACAGAGAAAAGAAAACATGGAAATGCACCTTTTTAAAAAACTAGTGTTAACCTTTTGGAAAAAAAGTGTCACGATACAAGACTAGAAGAAGAAAAAAGAAGAAAAAGCAAGACTGATAACAAAAATAAGATAGGGAAAATGAGAAACTGTGAACAATTCTAAGTTAAAAAAGGTAAGCTAGCAAAAGTTTAAATGCACAATATGAATTGAAGATAAAGACAGACAAAAGAGAAATGGAAGGTAACGCAAAGATGTCCAGTGGTACACACAAGGTTAAAAGAAAGGACAGTAAGTCCTCCTAAGGCCTACCCATAGTAAGATACTTCATGTTACAATCTCTAAGATTTCATTTATCTGGAGAAAAGATGTAAAGTTCATCCTGTCAAGCAAAAATAATTAATCTCTGATAGTTGTACCCAGATTGTCTTTGCTTTCACCCATCACCAGTCACAATCAGTGTCACATCATTAATATAAGCTGCAGTTTTCAGAAGTATTACTCCATTACAAACATAAAACCTGATTGGAAATAATGACATTTGTGCTGCTAAAGTAACCTGGATACTACTTATATTCAGATACTGAAACTCAAAGTTTAACAAGGTTAGATTTTCTAGTGCTTTACAATCATGTGCTGTGTCAAACCAAGTCCTAATAAAGCTTGATATACCTCAAGTACTCCCCCACTCATCATCTCTGGCGATGAAAGGAAAAAGAAAAAGTAAAGAGACTACAAAAATACAGAAAGTAACAATTAGTGAAAGGGTGTAGAAATAATAAAAACGTAACAAAAAAAAGGAAAACGTGTCTCAAATATGGTCTTGTTATATATCATTTCATCAAGGAGCCTGACAGGTGTATATAAGGCAAAGGATTCTCAGTACAAAGAGAATTTTCTGATAATTTGTTGAAACACTGCGAAAACAAAAGTTATGATGAATACAGAGTAAAGGTATGTATGTAGAAATAGGATATCTAAGGAGAATTTGTACCTTAAACACTATAGTTTCAAGCTTTTGAAACTGAATCCTCCCTATTTGAATTGACAGTTTGAGTAATCCAGTTATGACAACTGCAAATGTACATTGCCACTGCATCTTACTTGAGAGACATCAATGTAGTGTCCTTCAGAATAGTTGGAAAAAAGCAAAAATAAACCAAGGCTAAGAAAATTAATCAGTCACAAGACACTAAAATAAGATTTGTTATATTTCATTAGAGCATACAACCAACCTTGCCATATGTATCTAGAGTGGTAACATACTAAGGAGAGATATTTATGGCCACTACATATTTAGAATGACATGACATGAAATAAAACTAAAAATCTTTGTCTCAAGTACACTAACCCCTAGTTAAACTAAAAGAAAAGATCACCACAAACTGCAAAACATGGACAGGTTACTTTCTTCCAAAACTGAAGGCAAAACCCCACATTTTTCTGTTCTTAAAACAGTGTTGAAATGTAAAAAGTACTACTACTACATCAACCGCACTAAAAAGGACTTTGAAAAGCATGATAAACCATCAAAGTGCCCAGTGTGTTCACTGAAAAAGTGGGCAAATCATGTTCAGGTGTATGCACTCTCTTGCACTAGGTTCTTGTCACATTCTGGTTCGCATTCCTACTGAGGGACATAATCTTTACTTCATTCACCCTCACAAAGGCTTTCCTCTCTAGTGCCTTGGCTTGAATGAAAAAGAAAATATCTTAGATTTAGGGAATTATATCCCCTAATGATCTCTTTTTTTTGAAACTTGAAATACTTCTATAAAATTTTGAGTTTCACAAATAAGAATCTGTTGATTAGTTATTCTCATGTTGAAGCTTCTAATCAGCTCTGCCTGTGTATATTCATTGCCAGTTAAATTTCAATAGCCATAGAATGGTACTTGATACATAGTTACTCAGTAGGAGTATAACTGGTGATATATGCTAAAAAGTGTTGGATTGCAATGAACATTTATTAAATATATTCCACAGTAACTTAACCATCTTAACATACAAGAAAATCAGTTTTGTATCGCTAGCTGCATGAAAAGCAGGACAAAATATGAACAAAGCTGAACAAGAAACATAAAAACTGGTGAATAAAATCAGTTGTAAATCCTCGAACAATAGGACCTGGGAGAGCTCCACTGAAGCCAATGGTCAGTCGTAAATATATATCACTGAGTGTGAAATGGGTATAGCCATTAGGCCGTTAAGCCATTAAGTTCCATTAATCCTGTCATGTTCAACAAAACATTCATTCATGTGCTTAATTTTGGTCTCAGAGAAATTGACATATATGATAAATATTTTCAGAATTGTAACACTAAATAAGAGTGCAACTTCTGATTAAAATTTCTGTTGATCTGGGCCTTTAAACATTATCTAATCCCATTATGGTTTAGTTTTTGGAAACATAGTTCTTGGGGTATTAGGTAAAAAAAAGACAGTATTCAGTACATCACAGAAGTCCGTCGTGTTTAAAGCCAGGCTTATATATTAGCCCATAGAACTCATGAATGTCATCTATATCTGAGAAGTGTTATTTTAAGATCTTCAAAAATCTTCTGTTAGTTTGAGATACAGGTGAGAAAATTTATTTATACACATGGGCATTTTCCACTTTAAATTACCATACTTTCTTTACATTTGAAAGATTTACATCAGCCAAAGATATGACACAAAATGACCACTCCTTAATGCTCTTCAGTGGAAAAAAACCAATAATTTCTACACAGCAGCTGAGTTTCTGAAGGATTTCCAAAGCTCACAGGAAGCACCCCTTTCAGTCACTTCTGCAGAATGAGAAGGCATGGCTCCTTGCAGGGGCATGCAGCATTTCTTGAGTTACCAAGGCATATTATCAGAAATTATAGTGTCACATATTTTAAAAATATTGAAAGGAAGACAAAGAGCACATTACTGATTCAGAATGAGAACCTGTTGTAAAGCCAGTATTAGAACATTACAATTTTGGCAATTTACTGCTATAAGCAGTTCTGTAGCTCATTATTTTCTGCACAAAGCCACTTTAAAACCTCTCATATGCTTTTAATATATCATTTAGCATTAGGCAATTGCCACTTACTCTTCAGTTTTCAGCCTGTTAAGCCTTTGAACTCTTAAAACTCCAGTGTTCTGACAATTTTTGTAAAACCACAGGGAAAGCAAAATAATTTTTGCTCACCAGGTCACAAGCATTAAAAAAGTGGTTTTGCTACAATTTCTTCTACTTTAAAATCTTTTTAATTAGTGAAGGGTCAGGCTTAGTCTCCAAATTGCAAGTGTTCTTAACAAATAAGGTAAAATTTAGGAACCTGCATGGCATGCATATTTGCTGCAAACTCAGTGACTTATACAAAAGCCACTGTATGCGTTAAGGAGGAGACAATGATATACATGGAAGAACAGTAGGGGAGCAGTTGTGAGGGCTTTTTTGTTGTGTTTCATTCCATAAAGGATATTCAAAATATTGAAAAATGAAAACAGTATTAGAAATAATAAAGTCTGCATTTATTTACCTGTATATACCATGTGTGTGATGTATAATGTGCACTTTCATGTTTGATGTCACTGTAGACATTTTGAAGTTCCTTTTCTTGCTATTTCTTGCCAGAGAAATAACAAAGTTCACAAGGAAAAAAATCAATGTCTGCATTAAAAAATACTTTTGATTACTGTTTGTATGAAAAAGTCAAAGACGACATTACTGCCACTGATATTTGATATAACTGTTTAAAATGGAATATCAAAGATCTTGTGATAGGAAAGATACATCATCAGTAAAGCACTGGCAAGGCACCGAGAGGAACATCTAAGAAAAAACCTACTAAAGCTTTTTTATTCCAAAACTTTACTCCCTAGAGCTTCAGATTAAATTTTAGTACCTGATATTCATTAATGACTAATGAAAGAGGATTCAGCACTAAGCGTATCCACTCTTGACATTTCTTCATCCAAAAATGACCACCCAGTTTAGCTGAGCTTTAATTCATTTCCTGTTACATACGGCTGGACTTTAAACTGTAACTGCTTTTTTATTAATCTTATTGACCGAATATTGCAAGGTAACAAATTCTACATTCAGCTTGGTTTACTATCATGGTATTTTAAAGGCAAACACAGTCCAGAGGATGCTCTTGGCACAATAAAATCTCTTGACAGACCCTTCAAGGCATGGAAATAGTCCAAGGAACTGCTAAAGTAAAGAATGCAAGAGGCTGCAGGCATTGCATGGGATGATGACAAGAAAATCAAGACTAAAAGCAGATGATGCATTTCAGATGAAATTTTTTCAAATAATAGCTAAGTACTGGCAAAAGGTTGAAGGATTCCTAAACATAACCATATTACACAGTTTCAGATCAAAGAATATTGTTTCAGTGGTTGCAAAGAATTCAACATTTGCATTAGGGAACATTTACAGTTTAGGGGAACCCTTGCTGTTTTAACACTTCATTAATGCCAGAGTTTTGCAAGCAATTAAACACAAAGGAAATATAGTACATTGAATATTTATATAATATTTTTATATCAGAGAGATGTTTTTCAACACAGACATCAAAAGAAAATGTCTATAGCTGTATTTAATCATTTTTTCAGGATCTTATTAGAGAAAAATATTCTAGTTATGGTTCATTTCACATATGTATTCTTAATACCACTTGTAAAATCTATCAATTTGAGACAGCATTTAAGGAAGATGTGCTCTACTTTGTATAGATACATAAAGAGAAATGCAACTTGCAGCAGAGGTATCAGTAATAAAAAAATGATACTATCAATAGATTTTAATGGATTTAGAAATCACAAAATGGTTCCATTTATATTTATTAATCCTCAGGACATAAGACAATGGCTGTAAGTTGGAACACAGAATTAGAGGGATATACTGGAATATCAAGTAATTCTTTGTTATCACTGCCAATCATGTCCTAAATCCTTTTCAAAAACATGCCAAGTATCTTGTTAAAAGTAGCCATGATCTTCTCTTATAACTGTTTGAGCACTGTTTAAGACTTTCATTTCTATGACATTTAAAGAAGTCCTTTTAACAACCTCTTTTCCTTACAGTGATGGATTCATTATGAGAAATATGATTTTCATGATGAAAACAACTAAATGCAGAACTTTGGAATCTGCTTCTGTCTTTGGACTACTGATGCCAGCACTTTCTTGAACACTAATAGTGCAGAAGCATCAGTTCCGACTTGTGAGTTCCTCATTTCTCAATGTCCAATTCATTATTTTGATATCTCCTTTGAGAAAGCTGGTCCAAGGAGGCAGATGAAGTCAAAAGAATCTGTACTTGAATATTCAGAATGCACTCTCATAATAATCACTCTAAAAAAACCAACCCAAACAAAAAACCTTCTAAGTCACAAATTTTCTGAGTCTAGTGTAGATACTTTTGATTTCAGGCTCTCTTATTATTCTCTCTCCATTTGTAAAACATGATAGCAAACTCCTTTGAGTTGGATAGGATTTTCAAAGACAAGTTAATTTCAGGAAAATACTATACAGGCAAATGTCAGAAGAAAGCCCACATATGAGTAAGTAATTCTTCCTTTGGAAAATAGTTTGAATGGCATTAAGTAAGATGGACAAGGGCTACACATTGAGCTAAGAAGGGAAAAGGAAAAAGGAAAATATAGATTAATTTCTGACTGAATATCATTCATCTTGTCCAAAGCATGTGTCATGGCTTAACCCCAGCCAGCAACTAAATCCAGTTGCTGAAATCCAGTTAAATCCAGCATACTGAATCCAAGACATAACACTATACCAGCTACTAGAAAGAAAATTAACTCTATCTCACCCTAACCAGGACAGCATGAGTCACAGAATATAAGGAAAACACAGCCTGTAAACACATAATGAAACACCATGCTACAAGGCATTCAGCACCAAAGGTAACTGATGACTTGTCTTTTCACCAGTTGAATTTGCCACCTTAAAAACGTCTCCTCAGTGTGAGGGGAGAGACCACAATAGCTCTACATGCTGTGCGCTTTTAATATTTTGATAAAGATACATTTTCTGTACAGGTTCAGAAGATTAACAAACTGTGACCACTCTTTCTTCTCTGCAGGCAGAGTAACAGTCCCAGGTCTGCTGCTCTTTTCTCTGTGTTCTCACCAGCCAGCACAGAGCTGGAAGTAATCTGCTGCAAGAATGTCCCAGTAGCAGGTATCTCCCCTTTGAAACAAAGAGAGTTTGACATTAAGTATTGCTATTAGCTGCCAAGTCTCCTCTGGCTCAGTCTAATTAAGGACTAGTTTTTGCTTGGGATAGTATATTTAATCACAATTTAAGCCTTAAAACAAGAGCCTGGAATACAAGCAGAGCTTCCAGAGTAAGCCAACCTAAGACAGTCTAGTTAGCCCATGTGCAGAAGATAACACTCTAATTGAAACTGTAATAGAGCCATGCTGTGTGGCTAATTTACTGTGATCCATCTTCATTTTTCCAATCCACCTGGCAGTAGCCAAACCCTGGCTTCTGGAATTCTCAGGCATTTTCACTAAAATATATATGGGATCTGAAATACAGGTTTCTCTGTGACAACTGTTGTTCATGTTTTATCTTAATTTTATGCTGTATATGTTATATGTCAAAATACATGTTTTCAGTATTCCAGGATACTTCCATTTCTGTAATGAAAAAAACTTATGATCTATTCTAGGGCAAACAATACCCATTACTTACTGTGACTATGACCATACATTAACTTCACTTAGCATATATTATCTAGAGTTATATGACAGATTTGTCTTTGCCTATTTAAATGTTCTGCTGAAGGGCTGCAGATTCCAAGAACAGAAAAACATCCAGAGTTCTGCACCTGGCTTATTACATGACTCTTTAACAAAATATGTTTTCAAACAATACCACAAAGCAAGATCATTTAATTATTAGCTGGAATAAAACTCCCTATAAAAATTAACATTTTCTTAAACTTCAAGAAACTACACTTACCTTATTTTTAGTTCCACACTCTGTATGGTGAATTATGTTTAAGATTTAATAATTTTGTTCGTTTGGTAGGATATCCAACTTCATGGTGGCCCTAGGTAGCCCTGCTTGACCAGGGGGTTGGACCAGGTGACCTCCAGAGGTCTCTTCTGACCTCAACCATACTGTGATTCTGTGATACATAAAAATGTATTTAAATTCATGCAGCCTATTAATAAATAGAGGGTCAGGTTCTTCTGGTACTGTTTCCTTGATTTTGACTACCTTCATTATTAGAATGGTTGTTAAATGAGGCTGTTCCTTTATTCTCCCTTCTGCAGCCACTTATTTGGCCCTGTCTGGGTTCACTATCTGAAGTCATAGAGCTGGGGCTTGAGCAGAGCTCCTTTGTTCCCAGATGTTACCATTTTTTAATTTGATAAAAAGTTCTTTAGAGAGATGGTTTAAGAATAATGTCTTAAAGGTGAAGGTGTCCAACTACCTGCCTACATCAATGCATAGTTGCATCTTTGGATACTTCGAATCATAACAGGACTGTAAGGGTATTGAATGGGTAAGTGTAATTATTGACTGTATCTAGTTCTCCGTATGCAAATTGAAAGATAAAAATGTTTAATGGCAGAGAGTGTATATAACTGTATTGCAAAGGCTTTGCTTTATCTGATGTGTAAGATCCTACATCTGAAGTTAGAAAAAATAATCTGTGTTGTAGTTGAGATAATATGACTAGCAAACCTAATATAACCTGATGCAATGCTAATTTGTATGTGAGCTGAGTCCTTTGAAACAAGAATGAGATAAGGAATGTTAGTTCTATGTCAGTCTTGTTACAAAGCTTGAAAGAGCACACAAAAAAGCATAACATTCATTATTTTAATACAATGTTAAGACTGTAATGAGAACAAATTGGCAGAGCATGTTCATTTTTCATGAGAGGCGTTATAAATAAGAACAGGAAAGGAAATATTTCCCATCTATTTCACTTGGCCAAAAAGCAAGTTTCAAAATTAGAACCACCTGCTGGATCATCACTGACATGAAAGTTAGGGAAGCAACAACATTTTTTTGAAACTAGTGTTTACTTACATGATAAAAAGAAGTGTTTGGGTTTTTTAAATGAACCACAAAGAACACAGTCTTCTTCCTAGAATGCTCCACTTACTGGAAGAGTGGTTAGAAGCTAGTTTTGTATGAAAAAACACCATGTAAAAAACCTAGGCAACACCCCCAAAAAGAAAGGAGCTCAATACTGATGACAGAGACTCATGTGCATACCATACAAAGCAACACAGCACAGGGGACCCCTAAGCTGACACAGAATGAGCTGGCATGTCTAGCGTGCATGTCCCTCTCAGTGTCTTGCACTGAGTATCTGAAGATTTTATCCTAAAAGCAGCAAAACTTAACATTTAAGCATCTGGAAGATGTTTTCCCCAGTGTCCTGGTTAGGGCTGAGACAGAGTTAATTTTCTTTCTAGTAGCTGGTATAGTCTTATGTCTTGGATTCATGTCGTGGTTTAACCCCAGCCAGCAACTAAGCACCACGCAGCCACTCACTCACTCCCCCACCACCCAGTGGGATGGGGGAGAAAATCGGGAAAAGAAGTAAAACTCATGGGTTGAGATAAGAACGGTTTAATAGAACAGAAAAGAAGAAACTAATAATGATAATGATAACACTAATAAAATGACAACAGCAATAATGAAAGGATTGGAATGTACAAATGATGCGCAGCGCAATTGCTCACCACCCGCCAACCGACACCCAGTCAGTCCCTGAGCGGCGATCCCCCCTGTCCCCACTCCCCCCGGTTTATACATTAGATGTGGCGTCACATGGTATGGAATACCCCATTGGCCAGTTTGGGTCAGGTGCCCTGGCTGTGTCCTGTGCCAACTTCTTGTGCCCCTCCAGCTTTCTCGCTGGCTGGGCATGAGAAGCTGAAAAATCTGTGACTTTAGACAAAACACTACTTAGCAACAGCTGAAAACATCAGTGTTATCAACATTCTTCACATACTGAACTCAAAACATAGCACTGTACCAGCTACTAGGAAAACAATTAACTCTATCCCAGCTGAAACCAGGACAATTCAGTATGAGAAGAATGTTGGTAACACACTGATGTTTTCAGTTGTTGCTATACAAAGTCAAGGATTTTTCAGCTTCTCATGCCCAGCCAGCAAGAAGGCTGGAGGGCCACAAGAAGTTGGCACAGGACACAGCCAGGGCAGCTGACCCAAACGGGCCAAAGGGGTATTCCATACCATAGAACGTCATGCCCAGCACATAAACAGGGAGAGGGAGTTGGTCTAGGGGTGGATAGCTGCTTGGGAACTAACTAGGCATCGGTCTGTGAGTGGTGAGCAATTGCATTGTGCATCACTTCTTTTGTATATTCCAATTCTTTTATTATTATTATTATTATTTTTTTATTGTTATTATTATAATTACTATCTTCTTCCTTTCTGTTCTATTAAACTGTTCTTGTCTCAACCCACAAGTTTTACTTTTTTCCTTCCAATTCTCTTCCCCATCCCACTGGGTGGGGGAGAAGTGAGTGAGCAGTTGTGTGGTGCTTAGTTGCTGGCTGGGGTTAAACCACGATGCCCAGCTTGTAATAAATTCTTTTTTTTTGCCCCATTGTAATTGTAACCATTGGCTTAAAGGACAGAGCACGTCAAATCTTATTAAACTCCAAAGCAAGACAATCTTGCTGGCTTCCTTAGCTTTAGCATTATAAGGTAAATTATTTAACATGAGTCACTTAGAAAATGCAATCACAAATTATACTAACAGATATTTTTACTGTTAACTCTTTTATATTAAAGGCAAGGAAGTAATTTTAAATTTTTATTTCAAGTAAATGAATGCCGAACTGAAGAGTTTGTAAACTACTTGCTTTAAGGTGCCAATAATAAAAAGAAAGAATAATTAACAAAATATTTTTTTTTCTCTCTATCACAGATGTATTTTCTGGAGGATTGTGAAGGTACTGAAAACAGATATGCCATTTCAAGAAATACTAGAAGCTAATTTCAGAAAAATTGGTGACCATCCCTGAGCTTAACTATAAGAACATCTTAGCCAAACTTAAACAGTTGCTAAAGGAATCAGCTCATTTCAAACTGAGTTGCCTGACCAGAGCATTGAGTTATCCTGATCTAAACGTTATTTATACCCACAGTTGTCTTTTAGGCGCCAGATACTAAAATGCCCTGGATGAACAGCAAATTCAGAAATAGAAAAGTGTGTATAATACAAAATACTAATCATAACTTCAAATATAGTTTCCCTCTCTTAAATGCTTGGTAATCAATGAGATGAGTCTAAGTCCGGGAATGGACACAAGAAGCCATCAAGGGACAAGAAGTCTTTACTGTTCGGGAATGATGTTCAGTCTTGTACACTCTGCAGAAACGCTATTTTCCAAGGTACTAATTGAGCAAAGCATAGAAGTGAGTGCCTGAGTGATTTAACAAAACTTGCATGAATGAGTGCAGGCAGGGAACAGTCAGGTCATTCTAAGACTTGTGTACATCACACATCTGGAAGCAGCTTCTTGATGGTTTCAAAATTTACACTTAAACAAGTCAGTTAATGTTATTTCTGTTACAGAACAGGGGCTGTAGCATCCAGTTCAGACTAGTCCAGGTCACCATAAGCAAAACTTGCCAAGTCTTAAATGGAATAGCCTGAAATATTCTTGTAGCAATTTAAGACTAAATCACAAATGTCTGGGAACACACACAAATTTCCACTCCATATTTGGAATAAAATGAATATATATAAAAAAAAAGAAAAAAAAGAAAACTCTTATCTGACAAAATAATTTGGTGATATTTTTAATATTGTTTTAAGGATTTTCTTAGCACAGTGCAAAGGTAAAGCAAGCCTAAACTGTGTGGAATTACTATTATAAAAAAAAAAAAAATCTAAAATCCAGTCAGCCAAACAATGCCAAAGCAAAAAGAAGTGACAGTTACATTCACCAGTAGATGCATTTCAAAGTTGAGAAAATATTTAAGATTCCCTCTAGTTCATGCAAAAACTGCCAAAGAAAATGTCCCTCTACTTATTTAGTGCTGCATGCATATGACCAGGCTATAGGCTAATTTCTGAACAAAAAAACTGTCAAACTGCTAAACAATAGGCGATGAGAGGAAACATTGACATTAGTACTGACACTTTCTGACACTAGTGCAATATTTTTAAAAGAATAAAAAAGAGGCTTTAATTTCAAATACCAATATCTTCTTCCCCTCCACAATATATTTTAAACTAAGTCTTCCTTCTCTTCTTCCTTCCCTCTCTCCATCTAATTTTGACTGTTTAGCTATTACGTGAAATTCAGTCTGCTGGTTTTTGCTTGCTTAATGTCCCCAGATTTCTGACTGGTAGAGCATCCTTCCCTCTTACTGGTTGTGTTCCTCATGAATGTACAGCATGGATAGTATGTAAAATTGACCATTCTTGTAAGCACCTTGCATTTCCCCCCTCTGCCTCCCTCTTACCCTCCACACACAGAGATTCAAAACATACTGATGTATATCCTAAGTGGCTCCAGCTGAAATGTGGCATTACAATTTGCAGGGGTTTTTACTTATTTCAGAATTTTGGTTTGGTGAAACTTCACCCAGGCTCATATATTCCTTCAGTCATATCAATACAAAACTCAGGAAAATCCATCAAAGTAAAATTTTTTTCATTGTAATCTGCTCCATGTGATTTCATAGAAAATATTTAGTAGTTCCCTGATTTTTTCTTTTTTCCTCTTTTTTCTCCACCTCTTAGTTTCTTGCATGTATCCTTTTGTTACTCAAGTTTGAAGCATTCTCCCTCATACTCCCTAAGTCCCCAATTATTTTCCAAAATCCATTGCCTATCAAAAGAACCTACAGACAACCTGTACTCTCAAAATGTAATGTGAGATACCATAGTCCTATGAATCTATAACAAATACCTAATTTTTGTGATTAATAACTTCTTCTTAAGTGAAGAGTTAGGAAAGAAGTTTTTGAGGAAATGGGATGGCATGTTTCAGAATTACACTCACTGTTCTAAAATAGGAGCCGGATACTGATCATCACCTGCCTCCTTCTGCCTGTACTTCTCCTAACATTCTTCCTATTTTCCTTATCTACATGCTAAAATTATGTTGTGGTGTATTGAAAATAATTTAAATTGTACTGCTTCAATTTGGTTTTTTTCCTGAAACTGAGTTTCCTTTGGTCTTCTTTCTCCTCATTCAAACTAAGCAAACATACTTAGTGGGAGAACACCACATGTTATAAAGTCCTATTTATTAATCTTATTTATAAACCCTATTTATTTATCGCAACATGAGATACTTTCCTAAGTGGGCTTGCTAGATATTTGCATTGGCAAAACTTTCAAAACTTTAGGAAATTTGTTTTGAATGACCACTGCTAAGTGTAACTGTATGTTAAAACATCTTCCTGCACCTTCTTGTCAAAATTGAAATTTGGTCAAAACATACATAGCATTTCAAGGCAACCATGATGATCTTTGCAACATCATAAATAATTCTTTTTGTCTTTTTAAAGTGGAAGAGTACAGAAGATTTGACTGCAGTGTTGAACGTGTTCCTTTGGGTTTTTCCCTCCCCAGTAAGCCATTGTGTTCAGAGATTTCAACGTGTCTTATTCTTATATGTGAAGCATAAAATAGAAAGTGGGATATGTAAATTAATGAATTTTTGTGACAAGAACTTTACACATTGCTTATAAGCCTTCTGTCAAAATCATTAGTGCAGAAACGCTCTCACATTACTTTGGTGGAATAGCTGCTTTGCTTTGTGAAAACACAGACCTAATCAGGTTGCTAAGTCTATAGGAGCATATTTTAGATCCAAAAATAAAATTTAGGTACTGCTATTTAAACTTGTTTGAAACTGAGCTTGCCAGACCACTCTTTTAATTTATTGGAATTCACACTTCATTGCAAGTGGGTTTGCATTTGGACAAGGTCTTCTTTTTCATCTTCTCTGCCATTTCCTGAGGAAAATTAATAATTTTGCTCAGGTGTAAGTCAGTTGTGGGTTTCTTCAGTGACAGATTTTATACTAAGTAAACATCCATGTGTATGTATTTCTTTGGAAGAGTTAATGGATAGATTTATTTCCAGTCAGTGACTTTTCTTTGCTTTCTATTATAAAGATACATAGAGCTCACTGAAAGCAAAGTCAACAGTCTCTACTGAAGCCTGCTATTTATCCAAATAAATCATACAAAAGTCAAGGTACCTGCCACCATTAAAGACAGCTCTTCAAAGACCTCTAGGTGTAAAGGACCAGACAAAGAGACTTTGTGTAAAATTCTTTTCACTGTATTGTTAATGATGCCTGATGGAGGGTGAAACAGTGTTTCCTTACTCATTTAGTCTGTGATGCAGAAAAGCATCTAAGCATTAATTGAGCTCTCTCAGAGCCTGACATGTCACTTTCCCCAGTGATTCAACTGAGAACGATCTATCCAAAACCCATCAGTTTGATACATATTACTATAAATTTTTTTTGGTAATATCATACAGAAAATGGTAAATTAAGAACTGGACAAAAGAAATCAAGTAAAAGGCTATTAAGCATTTAGGATAATCAAAGAGGTTTCATAGAGAGTTATCACTCAGGCATGCCTTAACCTCCAGCTTCCACGCTATCTTTGGTTTTCAGTGGTCCTATGTTTGGATTTACTACATGTAACATATTTCCTGCAGTTCTCATCAGGCTTAACTAGGTCCAGTGCTTGCAAGATGTCCCTTAGGAAGTATGGTCAGTGGTGAGCAGAATGACCTAATGTAACTTCTTCTAAATATATGTATAGCCTTATCAAAGGGAGTACAGGGTCATAACCAAATAAAGGTTCTGGTTAGTTTTTAGTCCTGGACTCTCCTGTTTTCTTGTGAGCCTAGAAAATCTGTTCACGCTGAAAGAGCATTTGGAGTTTTGCACCATCTGAAGTGTTTACAAAAAATTCTCCTGTCAGTTTTATCTCTTTCTGTTCATGCACCTTCAATGAATGGTTCAGTTAACCAAAGAGTTAATTATTTAATAAATGAAACACCAACACCTCTGTTTCTGTCAGCTCCAATATAACATTGAGGCCACAAATGATAGCAAAATCTCCACATTGCTTTTATACTTCTAGCAAGAAAGCACGAGCTCATGAAACAAAGGAATTTCTATTGAGAAATTCTTCTTTCAGTTGTCCTGGGCTTACTCAGACTCTCTTCTGCTGCCACAGATCAAAAAGTAAATTTCATGACACGCTTATAAAGCACGAGAATTGGATGCTATATTTTTCATCAAGATATAATTTTGCACTAATATATTATATTTAATTAGGTATTTAATAATTTAGAATTAGGAAAAGGTTACTGATGGGATGAAACAAAAGAATAAAGTTTTCTTGGACTAAAACTCTCCTTATATATGTACATTTCCTAGTTTTATTTCAAAATCCACAGCACCAACACCTACATAGCTTATCTTTCCTTTTCTTATCAATACACCAATCACTTCTTTATTCATCATTTGGAATTGGAAAGGTTGAGGAGTATCAGGGAGTGTGAGAGGGAGATAGATTGGTGGACCCACACCCTACCAACCCTGAGGCAGGGGCAGCAGATGGAGGCTCCACGAGAAGCAGAGGTTCCCCTGCCCTCTTGCCACCAGGCAGGAGGGGACCTAAGAGATGGAGGGGAATGGATACAGGTCCCTGCTCAGGGAGGCAGGCGAATCCCCTCATGGTCTCCCTCACCTTCCCAGTTGCCCCTACTCAACAGGTATGGGCCTCTGGAACTTGAGGACCAGGTCAATGAAGATCAGGGTGTAGATGAAGCCCTGCCTAGGGAGGTGTCTAGGCTCAGTCAGGCAGCCCCACGTGTTCTCACGTCCTCTGAAAAAAGAAAAAGGAGGGTAACTGTCGTAGGTGACTCCCTTCTGAGGGGGACAGAGGGCCCAATATGCAAACGTGACCCATCCCACAGAGAAGTCTGCTGCCTCCCTGGGACCTGAGTAAAAGATATTACCAGGGAACTCCCTGGTCTGGTTTGGACCTCTGGTTATTACCCATTGCTGGTTGTGCAGGTTGGCAGTGATGAGATTGCAGAGAGGAATCCAAAGGCAATCAAAAGGGACTTCAGGACACTGGGGTGATTAGTGGAAGGATTGGGAGCACAGGTAGTGTTTTCCTCAATCGCTTCAGTGGCAGGGAAATACACTGAAAGGAACAGGAAAACACACCTGGTTAATACGTGGCTCAGAGGCTGGTGCCATAGGTGGAATTTTGGGTTTTTTTGATCATGGGGAGGTTTACACGGCACCGGGCTTGCTAGCAACAGATAGTTTCCAGCTATCTCAAAGGGGTAAAAGAATCCTCGCTCATGATATGGCAGGGCTCATAGAGAGGGCTTTAAACTAGGTTCGAAGGGGGTAAGGGATAAAACTAGGTGCACCAGAGATGAGCCTGGGGGCAGCGTGCCAATGTTAGGGGTGGATTCGATGACCCAGCTCAAATGCATCTATGCCAATGCACGCAGCATGGGCAATAAACAGGAGGAGCTGGAAGCCATCGTGCAGCAGGATAGATATGACTTAGTCGCCATCATGGAAACATGGTGGGACGACTCCCATGACTGGAGTGCTGCAATGGATGGCAACAAGCTCTTCAGAAGGGACAGGCAAGGTAGAAGAGGTGGTGGGGTGGCTCTCTATGTTAGGGAATGTTTCGACTGTACAGAGCTACACGATTCTGATGACAAGGTGGAGTGCTTATGGGTGAGGATGAGAGGGAAAGCCAATAAGACAGATATTGTGCTGTGAGTCTGTTATAGACCACCTGACCAGGTTGAAGAGACGGATGAATCATTCTACAAGCGGCTGGCAGTAGTCTCAGAATCGTGTGCCCTTGTCCTCGTGGGGGACTTTAACTTTCCAGACATCTGCTGGAAATACAACACAGCAGTGAGTAAACAATCTAGGAGGTTCCTGGAGTGTGTGGAAGATAACTTCCTGACACAGCTGGTAGGTGAACCAACCAGAAGAGGAGCCTTGCTAGATCTACTCTTTACGAACAGGGAAGGACTGGTGGGAGGTGTGATGGCTGGAGGCCGTCTTGGGCTTAGCAACCATGACATGATAGAATTTTCAGTTCTTGGTGAGGAAAGGAAGGGGGTTAACAAAACCACCACTATGGACAACTTTGGCCTCTTCAAGGCACTGTTTGAGAGAGTCCCTTGGGAGACAGTCCTGAAGGGAAAAGGGGTCCAGGAGGGATGGACATTTTTTAAGAAGGAAATCTTAATGGCTCAGAACCAGGCTATTCCCATGCGCCGCAAGTCGAACCGCCGAGGAAAACGACTGGCCTGGCTGAACAGGCAGCTTTTGCTAGGAGTCAAGAAGAAAAGGAGATGGAAGAAAGGGCAGGCAACTTGGGAGGAGTACAGGGATCTTGTTATGTCATACAGAGAGGAAATTAGAAAGGCAAAAGCTCAGCTAGAACAAAATCTGGCCACTGTCATAAGGGACAACAAAAAATGTTTTTACAAATATGTTAACAGTAAAAAGAATCCCAAGGAGAATATCTATCCTTTAATGGATACAGAAGGGAATATTGCCACCAGAGATGAGGAAAAGGCTGAGGTACTTAATGCCTTCTTTGCCTCAGTCTTTAACAGGGAGACCAGTTATCCTTAGGGTACTCTGCCCCCTGAGCTGGAAGGCAAGGATGAAGAACAGAATATATCCCCCTTAATCCAGGAGGAAATAGTTAGTGACCTACTACGCTGTCTGGACACTCACAAAAATCTATGGGACCAGATGACATCCATCCAAGAGTACTGAGGGAACTGGTGGAGGTGCTTGCCAAGCCACTCTCCATCTTCTATCAGCATTCCTGGTCAACAGGGGAGGTCCCAGAGGACTGGAGGCTTGCCAATGTGATGCCCATTTACAAGAAGGGTCAGAGGGAGTATCTGGGGAACTGTGGGCCTGTCAGCCTGACCTCAGTACCGGGGAAGGTTATGGAACAGTTTGTCTTGAGACCACTCACATGGCAAGTCCAGGACAAGCAGGGGATCAGGCCCAGTCAGCATGGGTTTATGAAAGGCAGGTCCTGCTTGACCAACCTGATCTCTTTCTATGACCAAGTGACCTGCCTAGTGGATGAGGGAAAGGCTGTGGATGTTACCTACCTTGACTTCAGCAAGGCCTTTGACGCTGTCTCTCATGGCATACTCCTTGAGAAGCTGGCATCTCATGGCTTGGACAAGTGTAC
This sequence comes from Harpia harpyja, assembly GCF_026419915.1. Taxonomy (NCBI): domain Eukaryota; kingdom Metazoa; phylum Chordata; class Aves; order Accipitriformes; family Accipitridae; genus Harpia; species Harpia harpyja. The sequence goes on along the minus strand of NC_068969.1, from coordinate 73,729,950 downwards.
TCTTCGCTGGATGAAAAACTGGCTGGATGGACGAGCCCAGAGGGTTGCAGTGAATGGGGTGAAATCCAGTTGGCAGCAGGTCACAAGTGGTGTTCTCCAGGGCTCGGTGTTGGGCCCCGTTCTGTTTAATGTCTTTATCAATGATTTGGACAAGGGGATTGAGTGCACCCCCAACAAGTTTGCAGACGACACCAAGTTGGGAGGCAGGGTCAATCTGCTTGAGGGTAGGAAGACTCTACGGAGAGACCTGGATAGGCTGGATCAATGGGCTGAGGCCAATCGTATGAAGTTCAACAAGGCCAAGTGCCGGGTCCTGCACTTCGGTCACAGCAACCCCATGCAGTGCTACAGGCTTGGGGAAGAGTGGCTGGAAAGCTGCCCAGCAGAAAAGGACCTGGGGGCTCTGGTTGACAGCTGCCTGAATGTGAGCAAGCAGTGTGCCCAGGTGGCCAAGAAGGCCAATCGCATCCTGGCCTGCATCAGAAATAGTGTGGCCAGCAGGAACAGGGAGGTGATTGTTCCCCTGTATTTGGCACTGGTGAGGCCGCACCTCGAGTACTGTGTTCAGTTTTGGGCCCCTCACTACAGGAAAGACATTGAGTTGCTGGAGCGTGTCCAGAGAAGGACAAACAAGTTTGTGAGGGGCCTGGAGCATAAGTCTTATGAGGAGCGGCTGAGGGAGCTGGGGCTGTTTAGTCTGGAGAAAAGGAGGCTGAGGGGAGACCTTATTGCTCTCTACAACTACGTGAAGGCGGGTTGTAGGAAGGTGGGTGCTGGTGTCTTCTGTCAGGTGGTGATAGGACGAGAGGAAATGGCCTCAAGTTGCGGCAAGGGAGATGTAGGTTGGATATTAGGAAAAATTTCTTTACTGAGAGGGTTGTCAGACATTGGAACAGGCTGCCCAGGGAAGTGGTTGAGTCACCATTGCTGGAGGTATTCAAAAAGTGCGTAGACAAGGTACTCCAGAACATGGTTTAGTGGGCATGGATGATGCTTGGACTCAATGATCCTGAAGGTCTTTTCCAACCTAAATGATTCTATGATTCTATGATTTTGCTACATGCAACATTGCTAAAATAGTTAGAATTCATCACTTCTGATGACCAAACAAAATTCTGCATTAACCTCCAAACACTGCACGAGTATGTAGTCTAGACTGGAAATCTAACAGCATTGCTATAAAACTATTCCCAGTAGATGTTCATGCATACAAACATAAACATGATACAGAGAGGTGTCCATGTGATAAATTAAGGAGCAATACATTCAACATATCTTTGTCATAAGGCTTCAGTGAGTCACAAGAATATTTGCCCTTAAATCTGCCATCATCTACTAAGCAGACTAATTGGAGAACTGTAGTAAACCATAAGTCAGAATTTATTAGTTTTAATGGTGAATAAAACCATGTAAGCTTTTAGTGCTGGAAATAGAGTGAAATTTTCAGTAGGACTCTTTGTTCCTTAATAGCCTGAATATTAAGCTTAAAATTATCTGAGCTGTTAAATCCTACTATTTTTCTATTAAATTTCAGTTCCTAAACTATTTTTGAAAGTAGGACATAGGTCCCATTTTTATTTAACTGCAGTGTAAGTGAAGTTAAGCATAGAATGTAACAAAAATTAAGAGAAATGAAGGGATTTTATATTTAATTTCTGAAAACAAAGAGAAACTTTTCAGAAATGCCACAGTACTAGTTCACTGTTGAACTTAGCTCATGCACATGCTTGCCTCTATTACTAAAGTGCTATACAAAACTACAGAAAAGGGGTCACAAATTCAATACAAGAATTGCATGAGAATAAGGGAATCAGGTTTGATCTACCTGGCACAAATGTTCCAGTTCTTTTACGTGGAACCTGCCCTGGAAATTTCAAATATGCTTTCTGAAAATTTGTCACATCATCATATGCTTCACTTTTCCTTGAAACACTTAAAGCTACCACAAGTTAGCAATGCTTTTTTTAGTTTCTGTTTGCCTTTCCCTGAGGTAACAGTGGCAACACATTGTCCTTGAAAAAAGTTCAGGACCGATTCCTAACTAAGCTTTAAAGCAAAGATAACACTATGATAAAGCAAGAACATAATTAAGTATTACCTATACCCCACTCAAACCTTTTGCTTGTATTTATATATACTTATAAAAGCCGTATTGTTTGAAGTGTACCATATGCCAGAGATGTATAAAGTATCAAGCATCATCTATTAAATCTAAAGAAAAGTAAAACCTTGAGAAATGTACATTGTGTCTTACCTGGCAAAAAAAAAAAATCACACAGAGAAAGGTAAAATAGTAAAATATCTCTTAGTTCCCCAGAAAATCAACAAAAATGATGCTTTTGCTCTGATTAAAGAAAAAGATTATCCCACAAGGTTTTTTCTTTCAAATTACCATTATAAAGGAGCTAGCTAGATTTTCAAGCCTCTTCTGTATTTTTTTTTCCTCAAAGAAAAGAACTGCTAGGTTTTTCTTCCTTTAATGAGGACAGTTTAAGACAGTGTTGCAAAACATTCATGCAGTTGCTAGCAGTAGTCTTTGAAAGAGGTAAGGATAAGAATGACCATTACTAAAAATAAGACGAGGTGGTCTAGTGAAAAATTCCAGAAAGAGTTTGAATGAAGGACTGAATGAGGAGAAGGAGAAAAGAGAAGGAAAAAAACCAAAACAGTAAAATATGTTTATATTTTTAATATAAATACCTATTATAATTTTTAGGGAAATACTAGTAACCAATAAACTTGTTGTGGATTACTAGCCGTTTGTACTATGAGTTTTTTAACACAAAAGATAATGCTGAGGCATATCATTAAAAGGTTAAAGGACCAGGTAGAAAATGGGCATGGTGCATTGATACACTGCACGAAATGTAAGAGCATTGGGAAAATATGAACGGTGGTTAGAGACAATACAATTATAATTTATTTTGCAGTGTTATATTTATATTTTCTTGTGCATGTTTGCAGGCATGAAATCAAAAAGCCCTAAACCTTTCCTTCCTCATCTTATTCAGTCAACCATGTGGCATGTGCTGCTCTGCTGAAATATTTGCACTAAACAAACTGTAACTACAAAGCATGCAGTGATGGATAGCACTGTCTTCCAGTGGAAATATTTTTCATTTTTTCTTAAATCAAGAAATTCTAAACACAATTCCAGCTATCCTACCGAATCACAGAATAACTGGATTAATTTGGAGTTGCAGTAATATCAGAGCAGTCACTAATTTTGCATGGAAAATAAATAAATAAATCCTACAAATGCTTGACACTCTCCCAGCTCCTGAAATAATGTATTATTAAAAACAAATTATGGTGTGTCAAACTGCACCGCATTATGATGTGATGTGGATTTAAAGCAGACATAAATCCTAGACTTTGGGAAATAAATTTATGATGTGCTGTGTAGCTTCATGTCATGAAATGAAGTCACGAAATTATTTTTGAGTGTATTACTGGAAGCAGCTTTATTTCCCTCCAGTATATTTTAAACTCTCAGCTGAGCAAAACTTGTTCAGGAAAGTACCATGATCCAGATCCTACTAAATTCATCAGATACCGCATCAGATACTTTAGTCTAAGAGGAAGATGAACAGGAAACATATTATCAATGTACAAGTTGTATCTACAGTACCCAGCTCAGATAGATGCTGCAAAAATAAGCAGCAGAAGACAGTCTTTGCACCTACGTGCTCAAAAATGATTTTACAATCCAAGACCAATGCAGAACAGGACTGGAACAGAGGAGCAAAATGACTTGCCTAAGGTTGTACAACAGATAAAGTTTAGCAGGAGAAATAAAACCATTCTGTCTACAACTTTTTCTGGATCATGATCCAACCTTACATGTATTCTTCCTAGTGACACTTCAAATATCACCTAGTTCAGTCAGAGAGACTGACACCAGCAAATACCACAGGTCAGCAGTATTTTAACATTACAAAGCAAAATACATACCCTGCACAGAGGTCCAAAAACTGCAGAAAAGTTTTGTCTACTTAAAGCTGTTCCAAGAAAAGCAATGGCACTCGATGCTCACACCACATGCCCCATAACTCAATGTATAAGATGCACTGTTTGCCAAAATCATGGAATTTCAGATAACTTTGTGCTTTTTTTAGTATCCCTACAGGCACTAGAATCACAAGAGAAGGAAGAAAAATCATGATTGTAATATGAGAACAGAGAGAGTACTCAGGCTTCTCCTTGTTAATGTTTCCTACTTAGCTATAATACAGATTTCTCATAGATCTGACCAGGGACAATTTGTTACAATAGCAGTTTTCTGCTTGACAGAAAAACATCTTTCTATTGAAATTACTCTCCAGTCAGCATTTAATGGTTCCTTCACAACCTGGTAGTCATTTCAGTTTGTCTCTGACAACTGCATGAGGCATTTTACACCTGAGGTGAAATCAGATATATTTTTGTTTTCCTGTCCTTATCTTCCAATGTTTTTTTCCTTTATCTAGACTTAGCAGAATTTTGAGCTTCTCAGGTTTTGTCTAACTTGGCAACAAATCCATCACCTATTGACTACATCTCATCAACTTCAGTGCTGCTGAATTTGAATCAGTCCTGAATATGACAGAAAAAAATACTTACACTCTAAAGGGAAATTTTCTGGAACATTCTGCATTGCAGCTGCTTCCAGGCCTACTGACTGGTAAACTGGCCTAGTATTTGCCCATACTAGGATAGTGTCAGAAAACCTTTGCAGCCCTGAACAAAGTTTCCCTGCTTGAACTCCATTCTGAGAGAAAACTCCAGGTAAGATAGCCAGCACTGACATTACAATATGAACATCACTTACATATTCCTACTTTCTTTAACAATTACTTGAGTCTTTGATCATTTTCAAGAATGATAATTCAACAGAGCTTTGTCCAAGTATGTACCTTTCTTATGAGATGTACGGCAGACATTAATGTTTAAAGGTCTCCCTTAATGACAGATTCCAGATGAATGCCTTTGTCTAGTCTGCTATTATACTAAAACTGTTAGCTCTTTGGAGAAGGAATTGTCTTTTTAGTCATATGGGAATATTTTGGCTAGAATATCTGGCCCCTGCCCAGACAAAAGGGCCATTCAAACTAGTATTGTATCTCTGGTAGTGACCAGTACAGGATCCTCAGGGGACAGCTGAGGGCAGGTCAGATGAAGCACACAGTCATACTTCCCCAAAATACTATCCTGCGTTTAAGCTTTTTAGAACAGAGACATTTCCCATTTTTCTACATGGAGACTGTCAACAAAGAACATCTCTTTAGAATTATCAGAATACATATAATTACTACTCAGAAAATATGACTACAAATAATGGACATCAGAAAATTACTGTCAGATGACAAAGCTGTATCTCCAATTTAAGTACTGCCTCACTATTCATTTAGTGAGACAGAATCATGAGCTTATCCTATGGTATGTTAAGGTATAGCATACATTGCACATGGTATATTTTAAATATCGTTATTAGCTAGGTGGTAAATTTACAAAAACTATTTTACAGCCCTCTTGAATCACAATATACACGTGACTATGTACTTGCTCTCTTATTTGCATTCATATTCAGTAGTCTGACATTTGAATTTAAATATGCATTCATGTTTTGAAATAGCCTGATTTTATAATAGCATGAAATCCATGAAAATACAAAGGATGAGTGCACCCTCATGCTTTAATTAACATTAGGTTAACCTGTAAAGTAGTGAAATGTCAATTTCCGCTGACTACCTGAGGGATAAGGTAGACCCTTAGGCCAGAAATATGTGCTGTCCAGTAGACTATAAAATAAATAAATAAAAATGTCAGTTGTATCATTCTGAAGAGATCCAAATACACATCAATAGTGGCATGTTCACTGGCTGTTAGTTGGTGAGTGATAGGGAAAGCATAAACCTACAGGCAAGTAGGAAGGGACTGTGGAGTACATATTAGCAGAAATATTTAGCATGAGACAAGACTAATAAAAAAGAGGTTTTCTGCTATCCAGCAGGTATATCAGAAATACGTGTTGCCACAAAATCTGTTTTCTAAGGCTATCAATAATTAAAATAATAAATTGTTTCTAAGTTGCAGTATTAATTTAACATGAAAAGAGATCCTAGAACTTTTATAATATAATTTACAAGTACAATAACAGTAGTACTGTAAAAAATCTAATTGCTACAAGTACTGAGAGTATGACAGTGCATGCTGCTGGTGGCATGCAATGAGGACTGCTGATGAAGCCCATTCCCTTCAGTGAACTGTAAAATAAAGCCCTGTGTCTGATTTACTGCCTCATGTGAATGAACTTGACAGCATAATTCTAGAATCTATTTTAGCCTCTGTTTGGTCAATTAAAAAAAATGTGAACACAAAATTTAAGTTAGTAACATGGAGAGCTGTCAAGCAATCTATTACAATGCAAAACCAGTGTTTTAACTTACCTTTGGAGACAATGCAGCAACAGAACTTTTTTTAAAATCTTCAACACATTGCAATTTTTGAGCTACAATAAAAACAACAGAAAAGTGTCTTCTAGTCCTTTACAATTTCTCAGCAAGCACTGTGAAAGGCTAGTAACAAAATTAGTCATTTTTCCTGTGCTGTCTTCCACAAAAATAAAATACACTTAAAGTAGGTACTCACTGTGAGAGATACAAGCCATAATTGTTAATGAGCCTATTACAGAGCAAGAAAAGGCTGCATACCCAAGAGGCACATGATATCTTCTAAAAATTATAGATGGAGATGTGACCATATAATCTGTTTTTAAAAGGGACAGATAATTGATGCCTTCTTCAAAAGGGTTAAGAGTTTCTGATTAGCTTTTGGGTCATGTATCACACTTGGAGTGCCTAAGCTTAATGACACACTTCATTGAATTCCATCTAGCAAGCTTCATGCTTATGAAGGTGTTCCTCTTGATTGCTTTTCATCTGGGCTGCAGAACAATTTGGTTGGAGGCTGACATTGATTAAGTGCAAGAGAACCGTGTTTTACTGTGACAGATGCTAGGCCTCTGTCAACAAATCAATGGGGCTTTTTCCCCTTTTTTCCCTGCGTTTTTTTCTTTTCTTCTTTCTATTTTTTTTTTTTTTCTGGTCTTCTTAGCTCTCCTGTTAGCATCCTGCTGTTACTGGAGATGAAAAACATCTTTATAGCTGTCTTGTGATTCAACATTTTCTGATTTGCCAATCACATAAAACGTTTATCTGACAGGAACAAGGGTCTCTGTCCCTGGATTCTCCAGGATATAGAGAATACACAGGAGGAAAGAGTGTACAATACCAGAATATATGTTCTTAAAAAAAAGCTGCTCTTTTCTGCATGGACTGATGCATGAATATCAACAGTGTTTGTGTGAATAGTACAGCATTATATTATTGTACTAAATAGTGCTGGTTTTGAGCTGTGAAACTTGGCTTTGATGAAAATATGTAGAGGATAGCTTCCTACTGTTCTTTTTTAAAATACTTAAACACAAGCAGTCTATATTTCGGGTCACAAAGCTTTCTAGGTTTCCAAGTTAATTTTAAATAACAATCAACAGACAAAGAGCCTAATTTTATTTCTGTTAAATTCATTTTACACATTTATATATTATATATTTGTTTCACATCAAATATCTCATCACGAATTTTCTACATGACTTCACATTCCTATTATTTTTCTGAGTATTTTGTCCAGATTTGTTTTAGGAACAGAGCAGAATTTTCATTTTAAATTGCTTAATTTTTTCAAATTTATTCTCAAAAACTAATTAAGGAGTCTATTTATAGAAAAGCAATTTAAACCTTTTTCCTATGTATGCTAGTTCCATAGCAGGCAATGTTATCTACATGTGCTTAATTGTATGTCATTGATTGGTTGTTCCATGGTCTAAACCATATATTTTTATTAAATTAAAATTAAAAGAGGATGTTCAAATGAAATGTAACAGAGATAAATCATTACCCTGAGTTATTTTCCAAACACCTAGTAGGAAAAAGTTATCTAGTAACAAGAGAAGGATCTTTTGGGAATAAATCAAAGACACCTTCAAATTAAAAATGCAACCAGGAAAAAAAAAAAAAGGGGAAAAATAAGATTATAATGTAAGTGGAAAAAACTTTATTGTCAAGTTGAAGTTGCAGACTAAGTAACAAGTATAAAAATAGAGATAAAAGAGCAGCATTAGATTATTTTTGGGGGGTGCTAAAAATTTGTAAAACATCATTGTACTGATGTTTCCCTTTTAAAATATGAATGGATTGATATAAAATAATGATGACTCCAATAGTTCGGATGAATCACCTAAAGACATCATTTGTTCTAGTGGATCTTAGGCAGACAAAATATTTCCACATTCAGGTAGTATAAAAGCCTTCCTTGTTGGCATCCCTTATCTTCCAGTTAAGAAAGACAAATTGAAATGAACACAAAAATGCACTGTTGCATGTAAAATCTGTTCCACTAGAGTTATACTCATAAAAGTTACCTTTATATATTTATATATACATAAAACCTCCCCTCTGTGAAAACAGTGAGAATCCAAAATAGCAGGATTTTGTTATACAGAGAACTGCTCCGAGAGTGCTTGTAGATAACGAGAATTGCAACTCCTTCCTGTGCAAATGCTACCCCAAGAGGAAAAACATACATTTTGGAAATGCAACAGAGAAGACAGCAAAACAAATGGGTTGTTACCATCAACTTTTGAAAGTTTTCCTCCGAAATTCCTGAAAGTATGCAGATCTTTCTTTTCAGTTATACAGATTGCAGAAAAGCAGCTTCAGAAAGAAACTTCTGTATGACCTGCTAACTTTGACATACTTCCAAGCCCTGCAAGCTTGACCATGCTTCAAACAGATATTATACTGAATAATCAAAAGTAGGATTATGGTTTTTTACAGAGTAAAATTATTCCTTTACAGAGAGTAGAGCCATTTAGTAGCAAATGGGGTTACATCAGGCAGGCGACCAGTCACCAGTGGGGTTCAAAAAGGGCTCAATTTTAGGGCCAGTGCTCTTTAATCTTTTTATAAATGATCTGGACACAGGAATCAAATGTACATTAAGTAAGGTTGACAATGATACTAAACTGGGAGGAGCTGTGGACTCCCTCAAAGTTAGAGAGGCCTTACAGAGAGATCTGAATAGACTAGAGAGCCGGGCAATCACCAACCGTATTAAATTTGACAAGAGCAAGTGCAGGATTCTCCACCTGGGATAGGGCAATCCTGGTTATACATACAAACTGGGGGATGAGAGGCTGGAGAGCAGTCCCATGGAAAGAGGTCTGGGGGCTTAAGTTGATGGCAAGTTGAATATGAGTCCACAGTGTGTCCTGGCAACCAAAAGGGCCAACCATGTGCTGGGGTGCATCAAGCACAGCGTAGCTAGCTGGTCGAGGGAGCTGATTGTCCCACTCTAGACTGCACTGGTGCGGTTCCACCTTGAGTATTATGTGCAGTTTTGGGTATCTCAATGTAAGAAGGACATCAGACTATTAGAGTGTGTCCAGAGGAGGGCAACCAAGATGGTGAAAGGCCTCAAGAGCAAGACTTCTGAGGAGTGGCTGAGGTCACTTGGTTTGTTCAGCTTGGAGAAGAGAAGGCTGAGGGGTGACCTCATGGCAATCTGCAGCTTCCTCAAAGAGGGCAGCGGAGGGGGAGCTCCTGGTGTCCTCTCTCTGGTGACCAGTGATAGGACATGAGGAAATGGAATGAAGCTGCATTAGGGGAAGTTCAGACTGGACATTAGGAAAAGGTTCTTCACTGAGACGGTGGTCGGTCACTGGAACAGGCTCCTCAGGGAAGTGGTCATGGCACCGAGCCTGTCAGAGTTCAAGGAATGTCTGGACAACGCTCTTAGTCATATGGTTTACTTATAGGTAGTCCTGCGAGGAGTAGGGTGTTGGACTTGATGATCCTTATGGGTCCCTTCCAACTTGAGATATTCTATGATTCTATTATTCTATGCAAGAAGTCCTACTTGCAAAAATTTGTTTCTCATCCTTAGTCAATTAGAAAACAATATATTGAAAAATTTTGTTGACAACACAATCACATCTTCACAACTTCCTTGCAAAACTTCCAACCTTTACTGGAGTAGCTGCTGTCTTCTCCTACCAAGTGTAAAAGAATATGACCTGGAAAAGAGTGAAAAGTTCATTAAAAAAATTTAAGGACTTTGAAACTGTAGGCATTTCTGAATATTTATCAAAATACAACCACTCACGTACAGCAAAATTTATATATCCAATTTCCAGCTTTTCACTGTTTTCAATTTAAAAATTAAGGTTCTGTTATTGCAGAGATATTCTGAAGATATTAAATACATCTAAGTCATGTAAAGATTTACAGAAACTGCCAACTGTTGAAATAGTATGAACAACTGAAAATATGTTATATCTCAGTGAAATTTTATTTCAGACGCTTACTGATGAAAATTTTGGCATCAGCTTTCTTATTTATGATATGTAAGGAAGGACAGGAAGGATCACAAATCTGCCTGATAAACAGTAAAGTCTGTTTCAATACTACCTGTAAGAAGCACTCTGAGAGATTGTTTTTTTCTCCTATTAAGAAAAGTCATGTGTGTGAAGCCTATGTGAACCTATAGAGACTTCACTGGCTATCAAGACCAAAACCAATTATTGTGATTCTTTATCAGATTTCCACTCAAGCGTATGTACTGATGATTACCAAAAACTTCTGGCCAATGACAAAACAAACAGATTTAAACACCACCCCCCCCCCCCCCAACCACCAATACAGTCCTCCAAAAAAAACATCGACAAGTGAGACAAAAGTTTTTCTTTGTCCATTTACAAATCTTTGCACAGCAAATGTTAGACTACTCATATGTTCACGTATGAATGATTTCCTACTGTGACCACTTTCTGGAATGTATTTTGACTCACAAAGAAAAAGAAGGAAACTATATTTACGATGCAAATTATTCTGTAAGCTGATTACTTCATCATTAATATTTCAGTTGAGACACAGCTAAGAATGATTGGAAGCTTAAAAAGTTGCAAACTTTTAAAGAACTTGTGGCAATTTTAAAAGAAATTTGATTCTAGCTTGGTAAACAAAATTTAGAGGCATATTAATTTTATGATGGAATTTAGGCCTCAAAAAACTATTTAAAAAGCTAAGGAGGAATGTGTCATAACTTCTCTTCTCCCTGCTTTGAGATCTACAACAAAGATTTTCCAGTTAGGCCCTATCCGGTCAACAAGGGACTTGAAAGTAGTTCATTAGAAATAAACAAAAATTAGTTGTGCTTGTAGCTGTGGGAGAGTAGCAATCTTTCAGCAAAATCACAGTGCAGTTCAGGAAAGGAGTAGGAAACAGAAATGATATTTCAATTGCCAAGCCTTTTCTGCCTATTTATGATATTCATTCTGACATTTAAGCTTCCAGTGTCTTCAAGCAGATAAACACTGCTATTTGACACTAATATTGTAATGACCTACAGAACTCAAAGTAGTCTGTAGTACCATGGGCATGCTGTGTTGCCCTTGAGAATTTACCTCAATTTGCCTCAATTTCAAGATGGAACAAAACAAAAACTTTGATGCCTGCTTGAGCACCAGGGTACTTCCCATTCCAGGAATTGAAGGTCCTCCTCCACCAACCCTAGCTGTACTGCAGCATCTTTAGAAGAGCTTCATTCCTTGTCTTATTTCTGCCAGGTTATTCCTACCTTTTATTTTGCCTGGTATGACTTTTATAGGAACTAATTGAAGAGCTATGGTTAATCCAGTATTTGGGCTTCTCATTCAGGGAATGAAATACTTACTGTTCAGAGTAAAGATATAAATCTGGCTCACTCATATCTCAGGTGACCACTGGACTAAATGGCATGAAGGAGCAATGCTATAATTTCCTTGGGTTTGGTTTTGTAAATGACTCCTGAATTCCCTTATGAACATAGCTTAAAATCATTCACTTTAGAATTGTGCACATGTCCTGCCAACAAAAACTTACCTACTTAGGCATTTTACCTTTTTTGTAATAGCTATTACTTCACTGAAAATTCCTTTCTGGTGAATAACCGGAAGGGAACATTAAGAAGAATAAATTATTTTAAACAAATGAGCATCATCTGGTCTAGTTTCACTCTGTGGAGAAGCCTCTACATTTTTATATGTAGAGGATGGGCTGGGAAATGTTACAGAGCACTGCTGTGCTCTACTGTCAGTTTTTAATTTTACAGTTCTTTTGGCAAAGGCACATATTAGAGCCTGGAGCAGCCATATGTTTATATTTGCATATATTTATATACATACATATATACATACATATGTCTTAGAATGTAAAAAGTAGTAATGGATCAGGATTTTGTCCTTCAGTGGAGCAGAGCAAATAACAAGAAAACCAATAGGTCAGTTTCTTCCAATGAGAGGTGAATGGGGTTAATGTTTTTATTATTTACTTATTTTGGATAAAAGAAAAAGCTAAATATATTTCTTCTGTCACAGCTTCACTACCTAAGTCCAGAGCCTGATCAGTCCAGATTTCTCAAACTCCACTTTCTACAGTTCTCTCTCCTTATTAGAACACTAGTCTAAGTCTCTGCAGTAACAGATGTGTCTTTAGGACTTACTAGGGCTTTACTAAATTAAAGAGTAACATCAGAACTTACATCCTAATTCAACACTATTTCCACCTGCAAAATAAGCTAGTTTGTATTTGGATTCTTCCACATGTCAGATCACTGTCTAAAATCTTCCCTTTCAGAAAGACAAGATTCTTAATTGGAAAGAGGAATAGAGTGTAGAGTCATGCAAATTTTATTCTAAGGTCTTTGTTTTACCTGAGACCAATTATTAAGAAAGGTAATGCAGGGAAAAGAAATACTTCTCATCAAATCCCTGAAGCCTTCTTTTAGTTACAAAACACTTCTGAGGGCATCTTCTCAGTTGCCATAAAAATCCTAGGCATTTTAACCAAATCCTGCTCCAATTCTATTCGTTCCTCAACAGGAAAGGCTAAGAACAAGACCCTTTCAGGGGAAAACTTTCTGGGTATCAAGTGCCTCATGTCCACACCAAGGTTGCCTGTAATCACACAAGCTTGAAGACGACACTGCCAGATTACATACAAAAATGTACTTTTTAAAGTTTTAGTCATACATATGTAGCACAGACACGTTCAGAGTCACTATGTCTTATGGAGGAGGATCCTCCAATATAACATCCAGAAAACAGACACTGGTCCTCAATATCAAAGGGAAAGTCATTTAAATCAATTCAGCCTTTCAGGACCTTCAAATATTCACTGATAAATTGGAAGTGTTTATATAAACTCTGTTTTACTGTGAGGTCATATAAGACATATGGATTGGAAAGGACAGGTAATGGCTAAACCAAAGAATTTTAGAAAAGTGTCGTGGTTTAACCCCAGCCAGCAACTAAACACCACGCAGCCGCTCACTCACTCCCCCCCACCCAGTGGGATGGGGGAGAAAATCGGGAGAAGAAGCAAAACCCGTGGGTTGAGATAAGAACGGTTTAATAGAACAGAAAAGAAGAAACTAATAATGATAATGATAACACTAATAAAATGACAACAGCAATAATGAAAGGATTGGAATGTACAAATGATACGCAGTGCAATTGCTCACCACCCGCCGACCGACACCCAGCCAGTCCCCCGAGCGGCGAATCCCTGCCCCCCACTTCCCCGTTTCTGTACTGGATGGGACGTCACATGGTATGGAATACACCGTTGGCCAGTTTGGGTCAGGTGCCCTGGCTGTGTCCTGTGCCAACTTCTTGTGTCCCTCCAGCTTTCTCACTGGCTGGGCATGAGAAGCTGAAAAATCCTTGACATTAGTCTAAACACTACTGAGCAACAACTGAAAACATCAGTGTTATCAACATTCTTCGCTCTGAACTCAAAACATAGCACTGTACCAGCTACTAGGAAGACAGTTAACTCTATCCCAGCTGAAACCAGGACAAAAAGTTTCCTTTCAAATCTGTAAGTATGCCAAATTAAAGTTTAGTTTCTTCTTAAGTGTTTACAGGATTCAGGCACCTGATTTATATTAGTGTATTATCACAGTCCCTGTCACACTCACAAATGCACAAACATATGCAATATGATGGAATGTATTTTTATGCCCAAATAGATTCAGTAACAACCTGATAAATTACTTTAATTTTTAATGCAATATTACTAGCAAATTAAATCAAAGACATATATATACACACACACTTTAAAAAACACTAGATAGGTGTATTTTTTTAAGGTTCTGTGTCAATATATTCTTTGCACTGACTTCTTACACCTACTCTGTTATGCATTCCAACAATTATGCTGGGCCAAAATTTTGTTAAGATTTTTTAAAGTTAATAATTATTGGGTTTAGTATAATCAATGCTTACAATAGAAACCTGCACAAGTAGTTTTTTTTCATATTAATCATCACAAAATTTTCACCATAATACAAATTTGTTTCAGTGAATGTTCAGTTCCTGTCCACATTATTCTGACATTGCTGGTTCTCCTTATGACCCATGTTTTCTCCAGAGCTGCCAGCACAAGCGCTACAAGTTGCATTCTGTGGCAATGTAAGACCCACACCTTTTTTTTAATTCTAGCTAATGCTGCTCCAAAGAGGGACAGAGTTTGCTGGGATTGATAGTATCTTGTTACAGATCAACAAATATCAGAAAGTTAAGAAGTAGTTAGTCCAATAACTGATTTACTGGAAAGAGGCAATGTCTACTTCTCCCTAAAATCTTATCTACTTTATATCCTACATCATTGTAGCTACAGCAACACCACTAATTCAAAGCAAGTTGTGCTGGTTTTGGCTGGGATAGAGTTAATTTTCTCCATAGTATCTAGTACAGGGCGAGGTTTTGGGTTTATGCTGAAAACAGTGTTGATAACACAGGGATTATTTAGTTACTGCTGAGCAGTGCTTACAGAGTCAAGGCCTTTTCTGCTTCTCACCCCACCCCACCAGCGAGGAGTCTGGGGGTGCACAAGAAGTTGGGAGGGGACACAGCTGGGACAGCTGACCCAGCTGACCAAAAGGATATTCCAGACCATATGATGTCATGCTCAGCATATGAAGTTGGGGGAAGAAGAAAGAAGGGGGGGACATTCAGAGTGATGGTGTTCGTCTTCCCAAGTAACTATTATGTGATGGAGCCCTGCTTTCCCGGAGATGGCTGAACAGCTGCCTGCCAATGGGAAGTGGTGAATTAATTCCTTGTTTCGCTTTGCTTGCGTGTGCAGCTTTTGCTTTACCTATTAAACTGCCTTTATCTCACTAAAAGTGAGTTTTCTCACTTTTACCCTTCTGATTCTCTCCCCCATCCCACTGTGAAGGGAATGAGCGAGCGACTGCATGGGGCTTAGTTGCTGGCTGGGGTTAGACCACAACACAAGTATATTTACTACCAAAAAAAAGATTATGTTAAGACTATACAGAAACCAGCTTGTTTGCAGTCTCCATTGGAAGCAGTAGAAGAAATAGAAGAGGAGCATACTCCTAGCAGAGTCCAGCTTTTGACTACCTGGCAGACCCAGCAAAGGAGACAGCAAACATACTGCCTGCATTCCCTAATGAGTGACTAAATCTCTGGCCTTAACAGCTTTTTTTGGTAACATAGGTATTGAGCTGAGAGGTTCTGCATTAGTGCACATTTACTGCTGAGGCAGTTAAGGAAATTTGGTTGCACATTCCTCCAAAAGCATCATTAACATTATGTTTTTCTATAGACCCTTCTACAATGCTCTCAGTGGAATTCGTTGATTTTTATGGTAAACATCTATTACGTATCAATTACAAGGAGGAACACCATATATTAATAAAAGTGGATTAGGTGTCTAATATAAAATGTTAAACTAAGTGCAGTTTAAATGCTGTTTTCATCTCAGTGCTTCAAAAAACACTTAGTTGATGACTCTGCCAATTTCTTTCTATATCACTCATGGGGACTTTTTTTGCAGAGGAGTTAATACTTTTCAGCTGTATAAATACTTACTTTTTGTTTGGACCACTGTTATAACAACAAAAAAAATCCTAGAGCAGAAAAAAAATTTAAAAACTTAAATATAATAAACTGCATGAATACGTTTCTGTATTATTTTGATATCTCTTTAGTAGAAATGAATAAAGAAAATAATTCTTCCTGGTTTTAGAGTTATGTTTTGACCTTTCTCTTTTTAAGGTCTGAATACTAAAATCCAACATTGTTCTTCTTGAGTCGATCTATCTCTCCCCTTATCTTTGTCTCACTGAAAAGCTATTTTAAGGTTTTTATTATTTAAATACTGAATTTTCACAAAAAAATATAGATTTTTTAAAGTTTATTTTAAGAACAATTCTGGCATGAAGACTTCAGTGATGAACATGTGAAGAGTTTCAAGGAAAGATTTGTTCTTGCTTTTCCACCTGAAGGTCTACCTGAAGTAATATTTATCTTTAAGAAAGATGTCAGGCTTTAAGCACATCCTGACCTTAATATCTGTGATCAAAGTAGGTTGTAAAATGATGACTGAAAATTATATGGATAATTTTCAAAATCAGATAGCTATCCACTCAGAATCTGAGATAAAAGCAACAGCATTTCCTACCTAGACTACTCACTGGCTTTCTGATGGCTTTCTATGTGGCTGTTTTCATGCATCCAGCTGCCATGGGTTTAAAAAGCATTAGAATTTCATCTTCAGGCTATTAGAGATAGAAATACAGACAAGCCATATGCACACTCGAATCTGCACCAAATTGTTACCATATTTCTATGTATAACCTTTCTCCATTTTAGCTAATGAAAATCTTTAAGTCATTATGAGAATGATTGCAGAATAAGTGTACACAGAAATATTTACATTTTACGTTTCTCATTTCAGTTGTCTTTGCACAGCAAAGAGTGCTCAAGGATCCCTTAGTGAGGTTGCACAATTTAGAGGCAGTTGTGTTCTGCACCTATGTGAATTTTAGTACCCCTTTCTGGATCAAGTCCAGCAGAGAACCAGTGTCATGGTCAGAGGCTGGAGCATCTAACTCTGAGGAAAGGCAGAGGGATCTAGGTTTGTTTAGCCTGCAGATGAGATTACTTTGGAGGCATGTAGTAGCAGTTCTTGTCCAGGAAGGCTGTGCAGTCTCCACCCTAGAAAGTTTGCAAGACCCAATTTACAATCTGGTCTGAATCCAGTGTACAGCCCACTTTGAGCAGGAGGCTGGCCTAAGAAACCCCAAGAGCTCCTTTCTAGCCTGAATTATTCTGCAATTCTGTGATTTCAGAATGCCATACCTTGCCACTTGTGGGTTTAGTGCTCTGAAAATGAATTAGTGTTTTGATTTCTGTAAATATGGTCAACATTTAGGATTTTTCTCTTAATTGAAGTTCAAGAGAAACCAAGAAAGAGAGGGAGAGAAAGTATCTAGAAACAAATCTTTTAATATCTTGAGATCTCAGAGAGCAAGAAGGACAGGAGAGATTGCACTGGTATAAGTTGGGGGAGGTCATAGAATTTGTAACTTAAATCTTTAGCTCTCTACTAACTCATGACCACATTATGTAGCTTCTTTGACTAAGTAATCTAGAAAATGAGATGCATTGAAAAAGATTGGACAATAACTAGAACTAAGCTCCTTTTAGCAGCTTCTTGTCAATGCTATTTTACCTTTATCTCAAAACTCAGTCCTGTTGCAAAACAGCTAGGATGAAATCCTAATACCAGTGAAGTCAGTGTTCAAAATTTGAATTTATTTCTATAAAACCAGAACTTCATTTCTGGATTACAACTGGAATGTACCTTAATATTTTAGAGTCTCTAAATCCTAACTTGCCAGAGTTGAGTATGGTGAATAACCTTGCACTTTTCACGTTTGATGGGTTGTACAGCAAGTTTTCCAGTTGGAAAACTTAAAATATATCTCTTGTTATAGTGGTAAAGAATTGTATAACCTATGATATTAAAGACATACATTTAATTACTGCAGCAGATATGCACACTGGGTACATGAGAATAACAATGAAACACCTGAACAGATTTGAACTGTATTATGGTTTATGTTTTTATCTTACCTATAACATATTCCAATTCCAGTAGTGGTTTCTTTCTTCACAGAAGTTAATAGCTTTATTATAAAGGCACTGAGACCAGTGTTAGTTTGCTTTTGAATTAAGTGAAATGAATCTATCACATACTCATCAGTCCGGTAAAAAGTGACATATCCCATTTTACATATTTTAGTGTATACCTCTTATACTTTTCTCCCACAAATGTATTTAGTGATCATCGGAATTAAAAAGAATAGTGAGATAAAACTGTAGAGAAGTTAAAAAAATGAGGCTGTGGCATAGTTAAAAGCTAGAATTAGAGACAGCACTCAAGGCTAAAGTAATTCGGTTTTTGAAATCCAGTTATCGTGGTTCTCTCAAATAGTAAATCTTGACTAAGTGCTATGAAAGCTTATGTTTTTACCTGTTATGCTTTGCCACCACTTATGTGTGTGAAAAGATGTATTTCCAAATTCACTTACATATTTATATAATGATCATTCTGGATTTACATGTTGGTGAAAAATTTACGTGCTTAAATATATGTGAGCTAAAAGGTGATTCAGCATTCGCTGGGTACTGTGAAGTGGTATATCTGCATCAGGTGAACAATCACTGACAAGTCAGGTGATAACACTATTAGGACCTCCCACCATGCAACAGCATTACAGAAATATCTCTGCATAGCAAAACTTAATTCTCTAGCAGTCAGCTTCACATTAGCAGAAAATTTATAAACTGATAGCCTAATTAATTTAATTATCAAGATGCTGGCTTACAGTAAATCCACTGGGGATTTCATTGTGTATAAGCATACCTTTGAGAGTTTCCTGTAACCCACAACACTAACAAAGCCAGAGGTTCACTAAGGAGTCTTTCCCCAGACAAAGATATTTGTTCTGACACTATATCCGCAAATGGGATAAATCTGTTCCAAGGCTCTACCAAGAAATGAATATATCCCGTCAGTGATTCCCGGAATAAAACAACAATCTGGATTTTACACCAAGCAATAGTGACAAACAAAATGCTTCTCTTCCTGCAGTTATTCTTTATATGCTTTTGGGTTTTCTTCAAGTGCATTACCAAGGTCAACACTGTTAATGCTAAATTGAAGGGAAGCTCATTAAAGGCTCAGTAGCATGCAGCACAGCAGTAGGGAGAAAATACAAAAGACCGGAATCACTTGTCAGTTATAAAACTTAAAAAAAAAAGTCAAAGTTCTTTTGCATTACAATACAGTTCTCCTCATGCTTCATGCACATAAGGTCCCACAAATTGTCAGAGTAGTATTTCCCTGCTATTTTTTCTCTGTTACACAATGAATATGAAGACAAACATGACCTGTCCAAAGTGAACTTAACAACGATTATTTTCCAAAGCAAAATCAAGTGATACATTTGAGAAAGTCATGTGTACAGGCAGCTTTAGATCATACAACTGGCAGTAACACATCTGGGAACTGAAACGGAAATGGAGCTCAGCAACATTATGGCATTATGTACAATGAACTATTTTGAGATATTCATAAAATATGTTCAGAACCAATAGGCATTTCCAAAGGAGCTGAAAAACATACCTCCTATTTCTACTACATAATTTATTAAATTGTTTGTTTGTTTATCTACTTAAGATCCTGGGTACAAAAATAAAAACAAGTCTATGAAACCAGAGCCATTGACATGGCTTTTTCTCAGAGATTTCAGTGAAACTTTTTCTCCTAAGAAAGACATGTATGTAGAGATGTATGATACATTCACATGTAAACTATATAGGTTTTTTTTCTGAACTAAATAGGACATTGATCTACTGTGTCACCTCACTGGGTCCTGACTAGTTCTCTCGCACAGTTTCTTTCATGGGGAGCTTGTATCCATTTTTCTGGGAAATACTAGATCATGTTAACAGGACTAAATGCCAGTATGAATATTATTCATAGTCTTTCAAATGTTTTGACTGCCTGGATTTCCAGGGATATTAGTAACCTGTCCTTCATTACAGAACACAGAATTGGTATCAGAACATTAACACACACAGATACTTTAAAAGTAAATATATTAAAAAAAGCTGAAAATTACCTCTTTGCAATGGAAATAAATCTCCCCAGGGATTTCATTGTTGTCATTCTAATCTTTATAGCCGTTTACTCTTTAAGACATAGCACAACTAATTATGCTGCTATTGGTTTTTATGTTGCCTCATGCAGCTGGCTAGCACTTGTGAAGCCTTTTATGTTATGTGATATCTTCATGGGCTACTTTTTCTCTGGAATATGAGATATGCTGTTGTGCAAGTTTGGAAATCCTCATAACATATTCTAAGGGATAATACCAGTAGTACACATTTGTAACTTGCCTAGAAAATGAATGCAATACTTATTTATCTTCTGTACAATAAAATCAGAATAAATAATATTAGCAATGCTCATAAAATTTCTTTACCTAAGTGGAATTTCTAAATGTTTTTACTTACTTATAGAAATAGTTATATTTGCAAATTATGTTTAACTAAATGGTTTTGGCAATTCAAGAGCTTAAATTATTATATCTCTTCTATCTCCAAAGAGCAAGATGGAGGAAAGTTTGACAAGAACCTTCAGAATTCCTATATCATTGTTTTCTGTTTCCAGTGTACACTGCAGCAGATGAACCATGCATTAGTAATTTCAGCTGTAGACAGAGACACTATCTATTGCAGATCAGCATCAATATTTTCATTATTTTGAGTTTATGACAATTTATTACACATGCTTTACTAAGATCACAAACCCAACACTTTTAGAGGTTCAGATGAAAAGCTGTTTTCCCTGCATTTTAGGTTAGTTTTAAATATATAGATCATATCTCATAAGAAGACTCTAATATCTCCCAATATTATATAGAACTCATCTCAAAGAGAAAAAACAGCAAACAGCCAAGTGCAGATGAGGCTGCATGGCCAGGCACCTGCCATGAACAAGCTTCCTTGCAGGCTTTGGAGCCTCAGAGTCAAAAGTCTTCCAGACAGAAAATTATTCCTTAGATAGCTGCTTCAAGATTATTCCAGTTACCTCTAGACAACCCAAAGTCTCGTGATATCCTCACACTCTGCAACACTTTTATTTATTCCCAGTGCTGACTTCTGGGTTACACCCTGAGCTAGAGCTGAACACCGACTGATCATGCTTTGAAGTTTTCTCTTCAGCTTGCTATGGCCTTCACTTGCCCTCTTTGAACTTTCCAAAGTGTCAATCTGCTCTGTTCAACCACAACATGTTTTGGCATCTGAATTCCCCCTGAGCCAAAAAAAAAATTGTACCGTGGCATTAACATCAGTTTGATCACATTGCTCGTGTGTCTCTCACTGTTTTGTCTTCCCTAACTGTTTAGATTTTAAGTCTTTCCAGCCTCTGATTATATATTCATACGGTACTGGGAACAACAAGGTCAGAACTGACTAACATCTCCAAGAACTGTATAATACAAGCAAATTGAGGATAAAAATTATAAACATAATCTAAAAAGTATATTTGCCCATAAGTTAAATTGCTACAAGGCAGTAATGGTGAAGGCTGTAGACTCCAAAGAGTAACATCACATTTGTTAGCTCAATCCATATAAAAGCAGTTAAACTGTTCTTTTAATTCTAGCTCTCCTGCCAGTGCTACTTGGAGATCCATAGCAGACTAATTTTTCCTGTTGCCTTGTCTGAAGTGTAAATGTGTCTTCCATATTCAGACTTCACTGAATAGCATTTTTAAAAGTGCTAGTGTTACACCTCAGTTAATTTGGGGCTTTAGTGAATAGTAAGGATGCTGCTGAAAATCTGAAAAGCTTTTCACAAAGGAGTTTCAAAAGGCCTTTAGTCACCTCAAAATTGAAGAGTTTATCTTTAACAAAATTTCAGGTTAAATGTTAGTGAATATTTATCTATCTGATTTGACTAGCAGGTATCGAACTGTTTTTCGGAGTATTTTTATTTTGAATCCAAGCTACAAACCAAGTCCCAAAGTTGAAGCAGCAGTGCTCTGTGTTCAGCTGTATATTTACATATGCACATGTCCCTGCACGACTCAGGCTTACATATGTATAGAAGAGCTATGTGCAGATTTGCACTTGCACTTTAAAAGTTTTGCCTTCCCTGTGTGAACTATGTTTTGACGGTACATTGCAATGTTTTTATTACAATGTAACAATGCATAGCATATCTTCACTAGAGTTAAGTGAATTCATCATGTTCAGTAGTAGTAAAGTGAATGTATCAAGCCTTTTTTAGTAAGTAAGAAATCACTGTTAACACCCTCGGTAATATTCATCATGACAGAGCCTTTAGATATTACTATAAAGTGGTGTATTATATATCATTTTACTGAATGATTTCATAATTACTTTATGCTTCATTAGACATATAAGGTAGGCATAAATATTTTAAATAAAATATATATGTGTTTAGGCATATGCATATGTATTGTGTATAAATACATTGATATACATATATACTTAACCAGCTTTTCTCGAAGCCAACCAAGGCCAATCAAGGCCAATTCAGTCTCTAAAATTCTGGCTACTGTTTATACGTCTTCTGTACTTTTCTTTCTTCAGAAAGATAATTAAAAGATATTCCACTCCATATAAAATGTTCTCTTGCTGTTTTCACAGATCATCAGACATCAAGCAACTCCTGATCTTCCCCATCTGAATGAATCATTAGCACTTTAAATAATTCTTGCTCAAAGTACCATACAGCATATAACCTTCATGGTATATGCTTCATGGCTGTTTGTAGAAAGCATTTTAGAAGTCATACTGACATTAACCATTTTGCTTATGTACAGGAAAATATTTTTTATTGGGAATTCAACAAAACATCCACCTTAGGCTTTTTAGGTAGTTAACTCATTAAATATTGCATAGAAATAGACATGTCTTAAATGACATGTTGTTCTTATTTATAAAATAATCAACTATCATCAGTCCTTTTAGAACAAATGGAAGCTCATACTACTACTTTTACCAGTAGCAGCAATCAAAAAAACTTCCTGTGAAAATATTATTTAAAGTTAAAGCCATATTTCTCCATGAAGCTTTCCCTATAATTCCTTTAGAAAAGAAAAAAAAAAAAAAAAAGAAAGAAAGAGGATTGCACTATAAGAACTCTTTGAAATTCTTGTTACAAATAACAGTTATGGTTATACCTTGGGCTGGCACCATTTCCTCACAAATGATTAAGTAAATTTAGTAAGAGTCTTGAAGGAATCTGTGGTTGCCTGAAGAATAATTTCAGTTGTATCCAGCTATTCAGATACATGTTGGGACCTTTTGATATAAAATGGACGACAGATCAGGTTCCTTCTACTTTTCTAGCTATCCACTAACACTGTCTGGGCAGCAGAATGCTAAAATCATTTTTTCTTCCCCTCACCCTTTTTTTTTTTAATTTAGTCTGGTTAAATCTGATGATAACATTTGGAAAAAGTCCTAAAAAATTCCCTTTTAAAAGGAATTCGGCAAACACTTCTTCCCTTTGGCTTGTGCATGCTATACGTCTTGCCTTCTCCTTGCATGCTCACAAATGCAATGACACTACAACAAGAACTGTCTGCAGTATCTCCGGAAGGATGGTGCAGCTCTTCTTGGTTACCACACCAGAGAAAACAGCAAGAAAACATTGGTCTTCTGGACCCCATGGCAGGGGCCTTTTACCTTTTCCCAAGTGTAGCAGCACAGAGGGGCTGCTGCTTTCAGAGGGGCATAGATGCTACTGCTGCAGAGTAATTTCTCTGTCACAAGCAGAAATAGGTGTGGGCAGCTGTCTTCTCTTTATTTATCCTAGTAATTCACAGGTATTTTTTTTGAGGACTAGGACCTACTGCAGTTTTTGCCCCTTTCAATATACAAAATCTTCTGCTGAAGTATTGCTTGTAATTCCCAGAAATAATATGTTTAGAAGCACAATTCTCATTGGAACTGCCCCACTGACCACTGGGTATCCTTAGCTGTGTTGTCTAACATTCCCCATGGATTTAGAAAATTTCACTACATCTGTTGCACTCCTAATGCATTTTCAAGCTTGTTTTTGTGACTGCACAGGCTGGATCCCATCATAATTGCATCATTCCAAAAGGAAAAGCTGCAGAAATAAGTCCATAGTGTGCACACACAGTCTAGTCCTAACTACTACAGAAACTCACCGTAGATGGTTATGACAAAATTACTGTTTTGTAATCTTTCTTCCATAAATATGCTACCATTTCTGTCTTACAAAATAAGCCACACAGACTGCTGAGAAAGAGGGAGCCAGTGTTTGGTAAGCAGCTCTCTGTTTTCTAATATTCACATCATTCCTCTATGAATAAAGAGCCACAATTACCACTTTGTTGGAAAGGGTTGTAGCTGGAGTGGGAAAGAAATTTTGAGGTGCAAAACAACTGCCAAAGTCATGACCTATATGAAACTGAGCATACCAGAAAACCATCAAAAGCGCAGGGAGGATACAAGCTGCAAGATCGCACTACACGTGGACCATTTGGAGAGAAGGCAGATCCCATGCAGCAATGACACCAGTTGTGGAAAAGTCTACATGTTATTACTCCATAGGTGTGTTTATCTTATTTAAATAGTCTAGTCTCTTCTAGACAAGAATTTGATATATTTAATTCCCCTGACCAAGTGGTAAAAGAGTACGAAAGATAATTGCAATTATCACTCCCATAATCTTCACAAAGGTGAAGTTATGGCCTCAAGGCTTGCTTTTAACGATTGAACTGCAGGCAGAAGCGCAGAGTGATAGCTCGATAGGGCAATGCTTTTAGGAGCCAGAAAATATAGTTGCATTTTCAGATAAACATTGTCATTTAAGAGGCATGCGAAGCTTTTTGGTTACAAGTGACAAGCTGCAGTGTTAGTTAGGGCAGTTCTGTAATAACCTTACTGTGTGGGACTGCAACTGTCCTCTTCATAAGGTTCAGTTTATTTAGCTTAAGGTAACATTGGGACCAAAGGCTTAAATTATAGAAAGAGCAGCTTCAGCTGCAGAGATGTTTGCTTAGTGCCCACTGGCTCAGGATAAGCTTCCTTTGCCTCACCAAGCAGAGCTGTTGCCTTTGGATCACAAAAATCCCAGTTCAGCTCCCAGCTATGACAGCATACAAAACACATTCACACAAAGTCCAAACACCATATGGGGGAACTTTGCTAATTGGAGAAATGTTCTTGGCTTCTAAAGGATAGACACAATAAAAGTCAGAGGAAGGAGTCTGAACTCTGTACCAGAGAAGAGATTACTTTGTTTTTAAAGGAAGTAGCTGAACTTAGGATAGAACTACATTTTTATCTTGAAAATCTTAGAACATTTTTGAAGATCATTTGTGGTCTGAGGAACTATAAAGCTGTCTCAATTTTTAAACTGCTTCAGTAAATATATCATAAATCAAAGGCCTAATAGCTGTGTCTTGGGGACCACCAAGATGAAGAATTGAGTTTTGCACAGCCTGCAAAGCCATTTTCAGTAACCGGTTTAAAAGGTTTTCTTTGCACTCCTCCCCCAATTAAAATCATTCCGATCTAGATAAAATCCAGTAATTAATCTAAGATTTGCAGATGGCACTTGTTAGCATTCTTTCAGTTGGAGAGTACTGACTAACTTTTTCCATTATTTTCCTGGCTCTTGTTCTCTCATTTTTGTGAAAAGCAAGCACCAGGAACGTATAGCCAAGATTCATCTTCTGGAAAGGCAACATGGCACACAAAGGAGGCTTTGCAGGAAGGAGAGCCTTTCAGTACACTCCTCTTAAACAGGAATCTTGAGAAGGTTTTGTTGGGTTTATTGTTGTTGTTTTTACGTAGGTCAGGGCTGAGAGAAGTATTACTCAGTCAAGAAACAAAGCAGGATGAACAGCACTGTTCTTTTTCTTGCCTTTTACCTCTTGGGTCTTACGGCATTTGTTAAATATGTCCCCCACTAGCTTTTGCAATAAGGTGGCACACCATGTACAAACACAGCTTCCAGTAACTTTATAATACTTATCATTGATTTCAATGATGTACAGCACCAGCATCACTCACAAATGTGCTCATCCACCCTGCTTGTTGTGGGGAAAGACTCAAGACAGGAAAATGGAAGTGAAGGAGGAGATGGAGAGGAGGGGTTAGGAAAAGCAGAAGAAAAAAATGTGTAGTCATGTGCCTAGGGGAACTCCAGGACCTGTTTTCAAACTAGCAAATCAACAATTAATATTTAAAGAAGAAATAAAAGCCAGGTCAGCAGAAAATGTGCTCTGGAAGTAACTATAAAGGGAATTTTATTGATGCTTTCATTCTGTCGACCCATTTTTATGGACTTTTATTGCAGGATACCTTTAGATACCCACACAGAAACATCATTTCAAAAAGCTTAAGAAAATAAAATAAAATAAAATTTCAAAAGTCAATGAATATTTTATCAGTATTCATTAAGATCTAAACAATAATGATGAGACCCATCCAAATCCATGAAACTTGGAACTGCTCCTTTGAGCCAGAAAAATGCCACAGGGGCTTTGTCAGAGTAACAGAGCCATTTATTATTATTGCAAGCTTGTTCAGGCTAAGCAGAAGTTACCGCTGTCATAAACAGAAGTGTATTGTATCCATCTCATTCCCTTCTATTTAGAAGAGTTAGAGAGGAAAAAATACACAGACTTTCACCTACTTCCCCCGTCCCCAAACTGTCATATTATGAGAAGCTGCACCTGATCCATCATGTCACCCTCTGCGATGTAGCAGCATGGTCAATGCAATCCAGTGAGCCAGCCAGGGGAAGGATATAAACCGCCTGGGACTACTAGAAATTAATGAAGTTCAGGGAAAATCAACCACTAAAGAAACCATCACTGCCAGAAAAAAATAAAATCCAATGTGCTTTTAAATGTTGCCAATTGCCAATGTTGAAGAGAAATGGAAATGGCAATAAACTAACTTCTCCATCATGTGTTGAAAAAACAGTACAAAGCCATTGTGACACTCATGTAACTAAGACCAGAATCTGTGAATAAGATCACAGGGCACTCCTATATCTACTCATGAAAAATCAATGTTACATTAAAAAAAAAAAAAAGCCTCAGGGCACAGTTTATTAATTATTAAATTACAAAAACCTAGCTTTAACACCAACATGAACAACTCTGTTAAATAGTGGCAACTGCTAATAGAAAAGGTGGTGGTCCCACACAGAACTCTGTTTTCTTCAAATTCTCCCACAAATCCCAGGAGTCTCCTGGACTCTGTGCAACCTCTGCAGGACTTGGTCACACAAGTGTACACTGGATATTACATACTAAAGCAACCCTTCCTCTTGAATCTGGCACTTCTACAAGGTGACACCTGCTCTTTTCAACCCAACCAACCTCTTGTCGACCATCCTGATCTATATAAAGCACCTAACTTGTATTCACTCCCTTCAATATCCATGCTATGACACTGGTCCTAAGGGTTTATCCATACCTGCTCTTCAGTATGGATTTCTTGCACCTGTCCTAGAGATGGACTGGCTCCCATTCACACATGCAGTAGGTTGGCCTTGCTAGCAGCCAAACCCCCACCCAGCCACTTGCTCACACTCTGACCTCAGTGGGCCAGCATGGAGCCTAGGAATAACAGCAGTGAGAAAGCTCATGGATGGAGGTAAAGACAGAGAGATTGCTTATCAATTACCACCTCAGGCAAAACAGGCTTGGCTTGGGGAAGTGAATTTATTGACAATAAATAAATATATATTTAATTACTGATTATTGGGTATTGTGAAGCAAAAACTGAAAAAAGAAACAAAGATTAAAACACCTTGGGAAAATATCTCTCCTCCCCACTTCACCAGGTTTGACTTCACTCTTTCACGCCAGATGCCTCTCCTGTCCCCTGATGCTCCTTGTTATGATGCAGGTTGCACTCAGTCCTTTCAAGTGAGGCAGAAAGCAGTGGGAGCAGGGGGCTGTCATGGTCAGTACACAGCAGTTTCTCTCTGCCGCTTCTTCTTCCTCACAACATTCTGCTGCTCCAGCATGGCTCCTCAATGGGCTGCAGGGGTTTTTCTCTGCCATGGCATCTTTTCCTCCTCTGACCTAAGTGTTCCCTCTGTTCTTTCTCACTCCTTTGACTCCCTACTTCTATATCTGTCTGGTATCTTTCGTGCTTTTTTAAGTATGTTTCCTCTGAGGTGCCACGAGCTTCACTGATGGGTTCGGCTGTGTCCTGCAGTGGGTCCTTTGTGAAGCCAGCCATGTCTGGCATGAGGCAGCCCCTGGCCTCTTCCTGTGGAGGTTGCCCCAGCAGCCCCTCACCTGGGGGTCTCACCAGCCCAAAACCTGGACACATACACCAAATAAAATACTACTCAATACCTAGCATCCTCCAATCATCCTCATACTATGGAAAGTGGGCCCTGGCTCAACCTCTCCTGTTAATGCATGGGTACAAGAAGGGCCAGGATGTCTGGATGCAGCAGAATGCCACGTGGACAACCAGCGAATCTGATTCTCACAAAAATAAGAGGAGATAACCAAAGTGGCAGCCACTTTGCCAATGGAGTCTTGAGGACTAAGATACTGCAATGCTAGTAACTATTATATAATTATTTGTATTAATAATGACATCATTATTATTATTACTATTATTGTTATTGTTATTATAAAATTATTAATTAAACCATACTGGTAGTTTTCTTGCTACCTAGAGGGCTTAAAAGTCCTCAGTGAAGTAACTGTCCCTTTGCAAAGCACAGGGTGTACCCACTTGTAACTGAGGGATGTCTGCATAATGGTGTTACAGAAAGGCATCACTTCATTCTACCTTTGCTCAGACTTAGTCACACTTTAGTACTTTTACACCAGAATCTAACCAGGACAGCGTAATCCAGCTACTAAGTCTGTTCCCATTTATTACCTGGGTGTATGAGCTCAAGCCTAATGCTGTTTTAGAGCAGCTTTTAGATTAGAGGTGTGATTGTATGGCAAAGATTTATATCAAAACAAACAACCCCAACTCAGCCTCTCTTCATAGGGGAGTGTTTTTTCTGCTTGCAAACTGACATAGTCTTTTTGAGTGGGGTTTTTTTTTGGTAATGAATGATCTGCTTGAAACTACCTCTTAATAGGTCTCTAACTTATTTATATCACTGCAGTAAAGGCATGAAATTGAAGCTTGAAAATATTCTTTCAAATTAATTTATATTAACAGAACTACCCATACAATTTTTTTCAGTTGATATGGCTCATGCAGATCATGTTTGGGGGAGATTTTCCCCCTTTTATTTCTTTTTGTTTCTCTCTTTTTTTTTCTTTTTTTTTCTCATGGGAGTATTAGGCAAAAGAAGGAAAAGGTTATAATTTAAAAATCCATTGTAATTTTAACCAAGCATCATAAAAGTCACTCAGTCTGTTGTTGTGGTAATGACCTGCGTTGTCAGTGCATTTTAATTCAGATCTGATGTATTTGGCAGCACTGTATTTTGTCGGCTGAAGCTCAAGCTTTGAAATGTCATTCTGAGAACTGTGTAAGCATATGTCATGGTTTAACCACAGCCAGCAACTAAGCACCACACAGCCACTCACTCACTTCCCCCCCCAACTCAGTGGGATGGAAGAGAGAATTGGAAGGAAAAAGGAAAAATTTGTGGGTTGAGATAAGAACAGTTTAATAGAAAAGAAAAGAAGAAACTAATAATGATAATAATAACAATAAAAAAATGACAATAATAATAATAATAATAATAATAATAAAAGGATTGGAATATACAAAACAAGTGATGCACAATGTAATTGCTCACCACTCACAGACTGATACCTAGTTAGTTCCCGAGCAGCAATCTGCCCCCCAGCCCCACTCCCCCCCAGTTTATACATTGGACATGACGTCACATGTTATGGAATACCCCTTTGGCCAGTTGCGGTCAGCTGCCCTGGTTGTGTCCCCTCCCAACTTCTCGTGCCCCTCCAGCCTTCTTGCTGGTTAGGCATGAGAAGCTGAAAAATCCTTGACTTTGCCTAAACACTACTTAGCAACAACTGAAAACATCAGTGTGTTATCAGCACTATTCTCATACTAAATCAAAGACATAACACTATACCAGCTACTAGAAGGAAAATTAACTCTATCCCAGCCAAAACCAGGACAAGCAGCTAAATAGAAAAATAGGGGATATGTCCAGGTGCTTGTCTATAAATAGTTGCTAAGTGGCTAGCCCTCTTTCTTGTTCTGTTCTTATGTATCTGTGGCACATATGTTTTGATGCAATTTTTGGAATAACAGATTTTTAATATATCTTAGTATCGTATTACAACAAATTATTAATATAACTTGGTGTTATATTACCTTCTTGTGAAAGTTGTAAGAAAACTAAATAATCCACTTTTGATTGATTAAAAATGGTTCAATAATACAAAACAAATAAACTTTTATGTCAGTGTGAGTTTATACATTTATACAAATGTTTTTTCTCTTTTTCAATATACATTGCCCACCTCTCCTAGGGACAAGCATTATTCTGGAATGATTTTCTGCTTTTCCTTTACTTTTGCTCCATATTCTACATTTCTTGTTATTGGGGAACCTAATTTTATTTCTTCTATTTCTGTTAGCTTATACACACACACAAACCCACACATTCTGGTGGGCCAAGAATGAGGGTTGATAGTTTGCAGTCCAAGTCCTGTACATTAATTACCCAGCAAGACTAGATAACAGACATAGACAACATTTCCCAACTCCTACCAACCAACACACTGCAAACCCAAAACTGCTGTGACTTACTTGAGGCTAAAATGGTGAGGGTTTGAGCAAAATATCTTCCACAGGACTCATCAGCTTCATCATAGAATATCCTGGTAGCACGGAGAGGGTGCAAGTCTAGAACATGAGTCTCTCATTAGCACACAAAACATGTAATACAAAAAATATAATCATATTTACTCCTATTGAACTGAGTTTATATTCTGGTCAAGAGGTCATTTGGCCAGGGTGTCTCCCTCAGTTGCAGCTTCATAGCTGCCTTAGGCTATCATAAGCAAGGAGCATTTCTGAAGGGAGCAGGCCTTGCATCCTCCATGCCCTCAGCTTGACTTTCTCACTTTCTCATACACTGGGATTCACACTCATGAACTGCGTAATACATGAAATGCACATTCACAACTGCATAGTAAGGTAGATCAAGGATCTGCTGTGCTTTGGGTGCATGTGTGTGTGTGTGTGCAGGTTAGTCTTCAGTTAGAGTCCTATGAATGTGCAAGGGAAGATGCAGAAACGTACATATAGAGATGAAATGACACAAACTTTATAATGGCACCTCTTTTTCTCACAATCATGAAATTGCAGTCCCAAGTTCTCACACATCTTTAAATATCTTTAATTCTGAATAATATCTTTCTTTTCTTCTTTCTCATTTTTCTTGTAATTAAAACCATTTCATCAATGCAGTGTAAAGCTTGATCTCACAAACTCATCCACAGGCACAACTGGTGGAGCAAAACAGTGAAGGGAGTAGAGGGATCTCTTTAACTAGCTTTATCATTAAAGGAAACTAACGTGGATCAGCACTCTAAATCACCTAATTTCCATATTTGCTTTGAAAAATATGTATTAGGAGTGAAAATCTTTGTTAAATATTTTAGACAATGAGTCTATGCTAAATGACAGGAACTGAGAGTGATCCACAGAGCAACTGCATCATTTGTTTTATGTACATACACATAAATCTTGTTACCAGGCAAACAATAGATTCTCTGCCAGTTGACTCCACAGTAAATGGTTAGTAACTTTTGACAGGTCTCTCCAAATTATGTAAGGTTGTTCCGTATTTTTGTTTGGTTGGTTTTTACGCTGCTTACAGTTACAAAATGTCAAAGGCAACTTCACCAATCCAGCTCTATAAGTAGCGGGTAGAAATGAGTAGTACTACTGCTTCTCTGAAATAAGGCAACCCTTGGCTGCTGCCAGATTTTCTCATCAGCTGTGGTCTACAACCCTCTCCCAGCCTAAGGCACCGCAGTTTTACATCTGACCTGGCAAACCACCTTTGATTCCCTTTCAGAAATATTTCAGAGTTCAATTTATAGTTTTTTCTTGTGAAGCTTCTAAGCTTCTTCTGTACTATGTTGCTTAAAAATTAGAGACATTGCAGTATTTTTTTTTTTGCAGATCCACTGTTGAATTTGTGCACTACTAATTCTAACCTTAAGCTAGAATGTAATTCAGCAGATTTCTTGGAATAAGATTTGTTTGGAAAAGTGACCATTTATCTCTTCTTTTGATCACATCAAGCAAAATTGAAAGAAAAGATTGCTATGACTTGTTTGTTGGTAAATAAGATGGCTGGAATTCCAAGGTAAATATTTATTTTCAGTCTTTTACATACTCTATTGTTTATGAATTTAGCAACATTTCCCTGCTTTAAATTTGATTTGGCTGTTCATGTGAACTTATTCCACTGTTCATGTTAACTTATTTCACTGAGTAAGCTGAGACCAAGTTACTGAATGCTCAGTAGACATACAGGAAGAGTAGCATGTGCTTTAACACCATATAAGTAGCCTAAAAATAATTGGTAAGATGGTAACCACCTTTTCTGGTTAAGACTAGCTGAGCTCTTTCATAGAGATGAATAAGAGGTCAAAGTCTAATTCATCATTTCATGCTGTAGTCTTCTCTTAAGGGTTGTATATTTTCTAACTTCTGAAGTTCTAAGAAAGTATTACTCACAGTACTCTACA
The DNA here is from genome assembly GCF_026419915.1 of Harpia harpyja. Taxonomy (NCBI): domain Eukaryota; kingdom Metazoa; phylum Chordata; class Aves; order Accipitriformes; family Accipitridae; genus Harpia; species Harpia harpyja. Next base: position 73,697,233 of record NC_068969.1, on the reverse strand, counting down.
TATACTTGAAACCCAAAACATTTTTTTCCCCGCTGTTCAAAAATTATATGACCATCAAACATACAAGAAAGGACAAGACTAGCTAGATTGGAAAACAACAAACCAAATTATCTGACTCCAGCTAGTTCAGTCTGCTCATTCATCAACTTAGTCACTGGGGACACATGACGCCGATGCACTACTCTTGTAACAGTTCCTCATTTAAAACAGAGACTGCTACAAAGTTACTGTCTCCACTTTGAAACTTTGACTGTAATGTGTTTTGAGACTTTCTCCTATCACCACAGTCCATCTTGAGACAATCAACTGCATCAAGTGCTTTACCCCACTGCCAGGACTCTGAATGATCCAGCTCCAAGTTCTTGAAATGAAATTTGAATTTTCTGTTACATGAGTGGTAATACCTGCCTGTCCTGATCGTTTAGCTACAACAGCATCTCCATTCCCCCCCCCCCCCCCCCAAAAAAAAACCTGCCTCAGTTTGCCTTTTCTTTGTTTTACTAACAGATGTAGAGACAAAGAAAATATTCCTCATCCTCCCTTAGAGGTTTTTTCTGGTGATAGCATTTGGGTGCAGGGGTCAGTTTCATGATGAAAAACAGGCATTTTGCTTTGTCTCTAGTAGGGACCATCAAAGACAACAGTTTGACTGGCATATTATCTGCCTCCCATGTTTTAAGATTACTGGTATTTTGCTTCAGGGCATTTATGTTTAAAAATCTCAGCAGAGAAAAATCAGATAAGAAGGTACACAAAAATTAACTCTGAAGTTCTCATTAAAACCAAATACTGTAATCATGGAAATGAGAAAAATCTTTCTCCTCCTTGCACATTTAGCGATGCTTATCTACAAAATTACTAAAAAGACATGTTTTATCTGGAAAAAAAAAATAGTTTGAAAACAATTCTTCTGACAGATCTGGGTTGCAATACAAATAATGTGGGTGTCATATGTGACACAAGTCAACACTTCCTCATTGGAACTCATCAGTACATGGATTTTCAGCATTAATTTCAAACAAATTACTGAGTGGAATTGTGGGGAAAAGCAGCACACTGTTTACTATAGTAGATCCCTTATTGTCAGGAAAAAGGTAAACTTAGTTGTGCTCAAGACACAGGTCTCCTCACCCTGAACTGCTCTTTCTACTATTTAGTCTACTTTTTATTCAGAACTGAATACCTTCTAATTGTACATGCTAATAAAAACTTAAGTAATTATTTCCAGTGACACTGTCGTAACATCAAAATTATCTCTCTATAAGACCATATTCTTTTTCCTAAAGTTCTAGAAAATTCAGAATATCCTTGCCCAGGATAGCAGAGGATTTTAGTAGCAGGAAAAAAGCTGAACCCAAAATACTCTTCATTTTTATAGTCACTATTCAATCCTCCCTTGCTTATATTTAATGCATTCTTCAGCTGTATCAATGTTACATCCTATGTAATAAATAATTCAATGTTTTAGTTTGGTTTGACCTATCAGTCATTTCAAAGGGTTGCTCAAAATTTCAGAGTCCCTCATATAAAGTATGAGAGGACTTAATGGTTTTCACTCCTCTGCCTGAAGTAACATGGGTGGTGCTTTGCAATCATGTTTTGGGCTTTTTTTTTTTTTTCTTTTTTTAAGGCAACCACTGTTGGGAGCCTTACTATAAAAAAACTGCAGCATGTTATTTTAAATTGTTATATAAACTGCACATATGTCACATTGAAAGAGCTCTATAAAATTAGAAGAGCATTTCTGTAAATTTAGAAGAACATTAACTCCAAGGTAACTTAACCTAAACATAGAATTATCTCAGGACTGTCCAACTTAGCTAGCTTTTCTTCAGTCTCTTTCAGCTTCTCCAGAAATGGTTTATAACTCAGTTTCTTACACAGAACCCTTAATTTGTGAGTCCTTTTGGACCTTGTTTGCCTTCTCCATTTATTTTTATCTCTCACTTAGTGTAGCTAAAAGGCAAGTAGTTATTGGGGAAACAAGAGTGAGTGGGTGGCCTGCCTCCTCATTTTCATAAAACTTTTATGAAAGAGCAGAAATACCTGAAAATCCATAGGGGCATGAGCACAGAGAGGATGTTGGAGCAGAAAGTCAAGCACTGGAACAAGATTGTATATGAACCCACTGTCCCACAAAGCTTTACTGTGTCCTGGAGATGATTTTCCCCAGACTGCTCTTTTTCTTTCAATTTAAAAATTTATCTTGCTGTCCTTTTTACCCAGGCAACATTTCTGATCTTTCATTATTCCGCACACAGACAGTTTCCTGTGCCTAAAATAAGCCCCATTAGCTCAATAAGCAATGCTGTGTAGAGCCTATCTTTTTTCAGTTTATTTTGCCTCTGAGTTCACAACGTGTTGACAACATGTTGGTTGACAACATGTTGGTTCACAACAATTCCCAGTCCAGTTGAAGTTACATACCGTTGTCACTGATATCGTTTACTCTGCTCTACTATTAAAATCAGAGTACACTGCATATTGCTGCCTGATCAGAAGCCTGATTTTATTGTGTCCCCTGCTAATAAATAATATGCAAGTATTTGTTATGTTTGTCTTCATTATAAGTGTTGAAACTCAAGCTAAAAGGAATGGAAATGTGCTTTGTGAAAATTTCACTGAAGACTCAATATCCATGAACCAAATTTGTAACCTAATTATAATGAAAAATTATGACTATTAAAGCTTAGGTTTGATTACTATCAAACATTAAGTGCCTACTACACCATTATGTAAAGGCTGAATATGGGCATGCACACTTTTTATACTTCCACTAAACTATGATATTTTAGTTTTACAACTTACAGATTAAAAGCAATTGTGGTTCTTTTTTTTTAAACTGTACCCTTTATTACAGCCAAGGAACCTAGTACTCAGATTTTACTCATTACTTTTATTTATTTTGCGTCTTAGTCCTTTCTTTGATAATTTTTGCAAGATGTGAATTATTTTAGATACTTACCAGGATCACCCATAACTCCTGTATCTTGACACTTCTTTATGTTTCAGTTCTTTGATACTTCTATTCTTTAAATAAATAAATGAGTGATATGGACAATAAAAGCTCTCCAACTTGCTGAGTTCCCCAAAACCCAATAATCCATAGTGCTAAAATGCACCAATATATGTAGTAGTTTCATTTGCATATTTTCACACCTATATTCTACCAATAGTTACATTCACAATATGTTTACTGTTAGAAAAATATTCCAAAAATTTTGCTTTTCAACAAGATGTTTTGCTTTGAATTAGCATTTTAAATATTTTCCATTTTTGAATGTTGCATTTTAATTGCATGCTGAAGTAATACAGCAAAAGAAATCTTTGGCTTCTTTATTAAAAGCTTGCAAATGCAATTAGATAGGTAGTTTAGCCTTATTTATGGGGGGGGGGAAGGGGGTCTCTGCAGCTTTATTTACCTAGATTTATCACAGAATCATGGAATGGTTTGGGTTGGAAAGGACCTTAAAGATCGTCCAGTTCCAGCCCCCCTGCCATGGGCAGGGACACCTTCCACTAGACCAGGTTGCTCAAAGTCCCATCAAAACTGGCCATCAACACTTCCATGGATGGGGCATCCACAACATCTCTGGGCAACCTGTTCCAGTGTCTTACCACCCTCACAGTAAAGAATTTCTTCCTAATACCTAATCTAAATCTACCCTCTTTCGGTTTAAAACTGTTACCCCTCATCCTATCACTAAAATCCCTGTTAAAAAGTCCCTCCCCATCTTTCCTGTAGGCCCCCGTTTAAGCACTGGAAGGCTGCTATAAGATCTCCCTGGAGCCTTCTCTTCTCTAGGCTAAACAACCTCAACTCTCAGCCTATGCTCATAGGAGAGGTGCTCCAGCCCCCTGATCATCTTTGTGGCCCTCCTCTGGACCTGCTCAAGCAGGTCCATGTCTTTCTTATGTTGGGGGCCCCAGACCTGAACATAGTACTCCAGGTGGGTTCTCCTGAGAGCAGAGTAGATGGGGACAATCACCTCCCTTGACCTGCTGGCCACACTTCTTTTGATGCAGCCCAGGATGTGATTGGCTTTCTAGGCTGCAAGTGCACATTGCTGGCTCATATTCAGGTTTTCATCCACTAATACCCCCAAGCCATTCTCCACAGGGCTACTCTCAATCCACTCATTACCCAGCCTGTATTTGTGCTTGGGATTGCCCCAATCCTTGTGCAGGACTTTACACATGGCCTTGCTGAACTTCATGAGGTTTGCACAGGCCCACCTCTCAAGCCTGACAGCACCACACAGCTTAGTGTCATCAGAAGACTTGCTGAGGGTGCACTCAATCCCGCTCTCCATGTCACTGACAAAGATGTTAAACAACACCGGTCCCAATACCAACCCCTGAGAAACGCCACTCATCACTGGTCTCCACTTGGACATTGAGCCATTGACCGCAACTCTTTGAGTGTGACCGTCCAGCCAATTCTTTACCCACTGAGTGGTCCATCCATCAAATAGATGTCTCTCCAATTTAGAGAAAAGGATGTAATGCAGGACAGTGTCAAATGCTTTGCATAAATCCAGGTAGATGACGTCCATTGCTCTTCCCTTACCCACCAACACTGTAACCCCATCGTAAAAGGCCACCAGGTTTGTCAGGCATGACTTGACCTTAGTGAAACCATGTTGGCTGTCACCAGTCAGCTCCGTTTTTTCTGTGTGCCCTAGCATAGTTTCCAGGAGGATCTGCTACATGATCTTGCTGGGCACAGAAATAAGACTGACTCGCCTGTAGCTCCCTGGGTCTTTCTTTTTACCCATTTTAAAAATGGGGGTTATGTTTCCCCTTTTCCAGTCAGTGGGAATTTCACCAGAGTGCCTTGCCTTCTCAAATATGATGGATAGTGGCTAAGCCACTTCATCTGCCAGTTCCTTCAGGAACTGCAAATGCATCTCATCAGGTCCCATGGACTTGTGCACCTTCAGGTTCCTCAGATGGTCTTGAACCTGATCTTCTCCTACAGCAGGCAGATCATTCTCCCAGTCCCTGCCTTTGCCTTCTGCGACTTGGGCAGTGTGGCTGGAGCACTTGCTGGTGAATATTAAGGCAAAAATGTCAAAGAGTACCTCAGCCTTCTCCATATCCTAGGTAACCAGTTCTCCCATTTCCTTCCAGAGTGTGCCCACACTTTCCCCAGTCTTCCTTTTATCACCAACATAACTATAGAAGCTTTTCTTGTTGCCCTTGACATCCATGGCCAGATTTAATTCTATCAGGGTTTTGGCTTTCCTAACCTGATCCCTTGTTCCACAGATAATTTCTCTGTATTCCTCCTACCTGTCCTTGCTTTCATCCTCTGTAGGCTTCCTTTCTGTGTTTGAGTTTGTCCAGGAGCTCCTTGTTTGTTTATGCAGGCCCCCTGGCGTTTTTGCCTGACTTCCACTTTGTTGGGATGCATTGCTTCTGAGCTTGGAGGAGGTCATCTTTGAATATTAACTGGCTTTCTTAGGCCCCTCTGCCCTCCAGGGTTCTATCCCATGGTACTCTTCCAAGCAGATTCCTGAAGAGGCCAAAGTCTGCTCTCCTGGTGTCCAGGGTAGTGAGCTTACTGTGCCCCCTCTTTGCTGCCCTAAGGATCTTGAACTCCACCATTTCATGGTCACTGCAGCCAAGGCTGCCCTTGAGCTTCACTTTCCCCACCAGCCCCTCCCTGTTGGTGAGAACAAGGTCCAGCATAGCACCTCTCCTTGTTGGCTCCTCCATCGCTTGGAGAAGGAGCTTGTCATCAGCGCATTCCAGAAACCTCTGGATTGCTTATGCCCTGCTGTGTTGTCCCTCCAACAGATATTGGGGTAGCTGAAGTCACCCATGAGGACCAGGGCTTGTGAACGTGAGGCTGCTCTGATCTGTCTATAGAGGGCCTCATCTGCTCAGTCTTCCTGGTTGGGTGACCTGTACCAGACCCCCACTATAATGTCACCTGACCCTGCCTTCCCTTTAATCCTGACCCATAAGCTCTCAGTCGGCTCCTCATCCATCCCCAGGCAGGGCTCCATGCATGCCAGCTGGTCATTGACAGAGAGCAACACCCCCTCCTTGTCTCCCATGCCTGTCTTTCCTAAAGAACCTGTATCCTTCCATTCCAACACTGCAGTCATAGGAGCCATCCCACCGTGTCTCCATGATGCCAATAAGATCATAGCCCTGCAAGCGTGCGCACGCCTCTAACTTCTCTTGTTTATTCCCCATGCTATGTGCATTTGCATAGAGGCTTTTAAGTTGGGCCCCCGATGAAGCTGACTTACTGGCTGGAGTGGCTGGAATTTCTCTGTGCTGCTCTTCAGATGCTCTCCTGCTGACCTGTGATCCCTCTCCAGGTTCTGGGCGTCTATTGCTGGCACTGGTGCCAAACTGGTAAGAGTGGGATGGATTGAGGTTCCCCTTCCCTGGCAACTTTAGTTTAAAGACCTCCACTAGCTTGGCAAGCCTGTGACTGAAGATGCTCTTCCCCTTCTCTGACAGATGGACCCCCTCAGCCCCCAGTAGACCAGGTTTCTCAAAGCTAGTCCCATGGCCTAAGTAGCTGAACCCCTGGCTGTGGCACCAGTCCCATAACCATTTGTTGATTCACCAGATTTGACTGGCCCTTTCAAACCCCTGGCCTTTGACTGGGAGGATGAAGGAAAAAACTACCTGCGCTCCAGAGTCCCTTACGGCTGCTCCCAGGGCTCTGTAATCCTTGATACTCCTCCTAGCTCCTAGCTGTATCACTGGCTCCTAGCTGTATCACTGGTGCCCACGTGAAACAGCAGCAGCAGATAATAGTCGGTGTACTGTAGGAGGCTTCGTAGTCTCTCGGTGACATCCCTGATAGGAGCCCCCGGTAAGTGGCACACCTCTCTAGAGAGTGCGTCAGGTTGGCGGATGGGTGCCTCCCTACCTCTCAGAAGAGAGTCGCCTACTACTATCACCCGTCACCTTTTCTTAGTTGTGCTGGTTGTTACACGGGGAGCAGATCGGTCTGCCTTACTCAGCTCCAACGTCTCTCCTGATGTGATGGGTCTTTCCTCTTCAGTCTGCAGAGCCGTGAAGGGGTTCTGCAAGGGCACCTCAGGCTTCGGTAGAAGTCCCTTCCTCCTGCTGGTCTTTGCTGTTGCAAGCTTCCCTTCTTGTGCATTATTGGCCCCCCTCCCTTCTGTGTGTGTGCTGGTGGGGGAGTTTTTGGCTGTTTGGCCGTGGGCTGTGGGTCCCCTGCAGACTGCACTTGGAACCAGCTATCTAAGCCCTTCTGAGCCTCCCTAATGTTACACAGCCTTCTCACTGCCTACTGCAGCTTAGCCACCTGCTGCAGGAGGTCCTCCACGTGGGTACACCTTTTGCAGGCAGGTCTGCTGCCTGTCCCTGCCCCAGGAGAAAGGTCTAGGCACTTCCTGCAGTCTGAGGTCTGCACTGCAGCCTCTCCCTCCAGCAGCTCCGTCTGGGTTGAGGCATCAGCCACCACTGGGGTAGATGGTGCAGACCCTCCAGCCAGAGCTGCAGCCTTTGCTGTCGGGTGAGTGCCCACCATTCTGCCTTGAGGGTCAGGTAGGATGGGTGCCCGTGGCCTGCGCAGGTGGTCACAGAACGGTGCCTGGCTGCTGGGTTGTGTGGACTTCAAGCCTCTCCACTCGTCCGGTGGAATGCCCTCCTTTGACGAGGCGCCCTCCTGCGTCAGCTGCTGGGCCAGGCCCTGTTCGCCCGCTCTGGTGGTGGGCTGCCCTTGGTGGGAGTTGGGGGCGATGGCCATTAGTCCTGGCCCGCCCCATGCCTCATCAGCAGCTCTCCCCCCTGAGAGTTGGCGGGTCTCCTCCCTCTCTGGGGGTTTCCCCTGCCCAAAACACCCCCCTGTACGCCATGATCCTGTGCCCAGCTGCAGAACGTGCCTGCACTGGAGCTGATCACCTCGGCATTTATTATAAACAATAAATTTGAACTGTGGGGACCTGTCTTTATTCAGGATGACCTTGGGGAAAACAGTCAAGGTTTACGTCTCCACTTTTCCCTAAGGTTTACTGCTAGGCTGTTGCAGGTGAGAATTAAGGTAAGAAATACCTGATGTGGCGGGAGATCAATAACGTTGAGTGTTCCTGTGTAGCCTAGTTGCTGGATGCACATGCTGGACACACATTGCTGACTCATATGCAGCCACTCCTTCAAGGGGGTACATTTGCCTTGTAAATTTATAACCAGGACTTTTGGATTTAGCTACAGCCAGCCCGCAGGGCTCCCTTAATTCCAGTCAGGAGCTGGAAAGGTTGATCTTTCAGAGCACTCAGTCTTTCACAGCTCCAATGAGAAAGCAGAAAATGCTTTGAGTAAAAAATTAGCTTAAAAGGTAACTTTTCAAACAACAAAAAGTTTAGTATACAGGAAATGCTTCCTAAGAAAAAGAAAAAACACAGTTTCTGTAATGAAGTGCAAGAGGGAAGATGAACAAATATCATGAGGAACAGTGTGAGCGAAACCATAGCTGTTGAAAGGAGACATAAAACGGCAGCAAAGAGGAGTGAGAGCATGTGGAATCAGGAGAGAGTTTAGGGTAAGTAGTAGCTACCTAACTTTCAAAGCTCAAACCTATTGTCTTCAAAATACATCTTTTTCTGGTAAAAAAAAAATATATATCCATTAGCAAAAAGGTTTTAGGTCAGCAAAATTAGTATCTGCACACACATCTGTTTGCTAATGTGTACAACTATTCACCCTGTGAACTGAGAGATGAACACTTCTTTAGGTGCAGGATTTATTCCTATAACAGAAAATTGGGTCCAAGAACTGAGACTGCAGAGGAAAGTTACATGGACACTTTGATTTCTAAAAGATTTTTAAAAATTAAGGAAAACATCAGTATTGTGGTTTGCTGAGTTTTCTTAACAAAGCAAAGTCCATTCAGGATTTTATTCGCTTTTAATCATGTTATGACATCTGACTTGTTTGGTGTCTGACTGGGCTGTGGATCCCTTTTTGCAGTACTTCACCTAGCTTTGGTGCTGGCAGATTAAGGTCTAGAGTTAAAAAAGTGAGTAATACCTTAGTCTTTTTAGGCTTTGTTCTATTCCTGATATGAAAAGACGAGAAGAGGTCATTGGAAGACCCAGAATAAATTTATGAAACTTGATAAAATTCAGAGTGTGGAGTCCTAATATACATGAAATACCAGAATTATTACTTAAGGCCTTCCCAACCTTTACTTCTAAAACTGAGGTATCATGCAAACTATTCACAAAAACGTAAATATTTAAGAAATAAACCTTGCCAACTCTATTTGCTTTGTGTGGCAATGTGGGGGGGAGGTTACAGGTGTGGCTTCTGTAAGAAGCTGCTGGAAGCTTCCCCTGTGCCCGACAGAGCCGATACCAGCCAGCTCTAAGATGGACCTGCCGCTTGCCAAGGCTGAGCCATTCAGTGATAGTGGTAGGTGAGACAAGGGGAGTCAAAGGAATCTCAGTAGATATAATATAGGGGGATGAAAGATGATGTTTAGCGCTTACATTGTTGAAATTAGCTGAGGCAGAGACAGTCCTTGATAAGAAGAGCTGGCCCCAAGAACCAGCTAATGAGGCAGAGACAGTTCCTGATAAGAAGCAGAAGCTGGCCCCAAGAGCCAGCCAAGACTGGTCTTGCGGCTTGGGTGAATACCAAGAAACCACTGAGCCTGGGCAAGAAAAGAGGTTACTAGTGGTGATGAAGAGGAGTCATCTATCTTCATCTCTGCGACCACCAGACAACCACCATAAAGAGGCATTGTGCAAGCACAGTTGAGAGGACACTATGGAAATGACCTCTCGGAACTCATTTTAATATGAAGAGGGGATAGGTCATGCATATGTATAGGCGTATTGTGAATATGTAACACTTGATTGTATAAATTTGAAGCGAACTGCCGAGTCAGGCACGCACGACTTTGGTGGGACTATCCCCCGTGCTGCCCAGCGCTGAATGAACATACCTACTTTACAATCTCACTGATTGTGGAGTCTGTTTTCTGCACGTCAGTAGCGCCTCTGTGATAACATTTTTAAGAAGGAAAAAAGTTGCAGGACACACAGAAACGGCAGCCAGAGACAGGAGTGAGAACATGTAAGAGAAACAGTCCTGCAGACACCAAGGTCAGTGAAGAAGGAGGGGGAGGAGATGCTCCAGGTGCCGGAGCAGAGATTCCCCTGCAGCCCGTGGGGAAGACCATGGTGAGGCAGGCTGTCCCCCTGAGGTCCATGGAGGTCCACGGTGGAGCAGATATCCACCTGCAGCCCGTGGAGGACCCCACACTGGAGCAGGTGGGTGCCCAAAGGGGGCTGTGACCCTGTGGGAAGCCCATGCTGGAGCAGGCTCCTGGCAGGACCTGCGGATCTGTGGAGAAAGGAGCCCACGGAGCAGGTTTTCTGGCAGGACTTGTGACCCTGTGGGGGACACACACGGGAGCAGTGTGCTCCTGAAGGACTGCATGCCATGGAAGGGACCCACGCTGGAGCAGTTTGTGAAGAACTGCAGCCCGTGGGAAGGACCCATGTTGGAGAAGTTCGTGGAGGACTGTCTCCCGTGGGAGGGACCCCACGCTGGAGCAGGGGAAGAGTGTGATGAGTCCTGCCCCTGAGGAGGATGAAGTGGCAGAAATAATGTGTGATGAACTGACCTTAAACCCCATTCCCTGTCCCCCTGTGCTGTTGGGGTGGGGGTTGGTAGAGAATCCGGGAGTGAAGTTGTGCCCAGGAAGAAGGGAGGGGTGGAGGGAAGGTGTTTTGAGATTTGGTTTTATTTCTCATTACCCTACTCTGGTTGATTGGTAATAAATTAAGTTAATTTTCCCCAAGCTGAGTCTGTTTTGCCCGTGACAGTAATTGGTGAGTGATCCCTCCTGTCCTTATCTCGACCCATGAGCCCTTTGTTATATTTTCTCTCCCCTGTCTAGCTGAGGAGGGGGGAGTGATAGAATGGCTTTGGTGGGCACCTGGCATCCAGCCAGGGTCAACCCACCACACCAACTTTCAGACTTTTGCATATTATGTCAAAAATTAATCCCATTGAAACCAGTAATAAGGCCCGTGTGGGCTCATATGGTAGCAGATTGGTTCTTTTTTACTGCTAATTTCCCTGACTCCATTTTATTATACTATCGTAGGGCTATTTTTTGACAGATGGTGAGGCTGATGAGCATTTGTCACACTTCAAGTAGAGCTTGCCTTATATATATACATATGTATATATAAAACCAAAGTTAACTTAAAAGCATAGCTGTAAGGCCCTATTCAGAGCACAAATTCAATGTGTTTTCTGTAGACTGACAGCTTGTGGTAGTACACAGACAAGGGGAAAAAAAAAATACACATTTGTAAATAAATGACAGATTGTTTCTTTCTCATTTTCCTTGAAAGTTGACTTCTAGGAAAAGCTGAGTCAAGCTTGAGGTTGTAAATGAAATGTATTAAAAAACAGAAGAGTTGTCTTGATACAATAAAAGACTTCATCTGTCATTAAAGCAAATAGTATGCTTATTAAGACTGTGTGACATCTTACAGATGGTAGTGGAGCAGACTAAGTAACATAATGTTCCTAAAATGAATATCCTCACTAATGTTCATGCTACTGTGTCATAATGAAACTTCATGAAGATGAATACCGCACTGATTCTTCCAAAACATCAGGGATGATAAACTATTAATAGAGGAAAAAAAGGCCAACGTTCAGTTCACACCAACTGGTATCACTCCAATAAAAATAAATTTGAGAAAAGTACTTTGACAAGAAAAAGGGCCTGACATTTTAATGTTAGTATGGTTATGGTTAGGTGTAGATTATTTTGATTTTATATATGAGCTTTTAAAATCTGCAGAACCGGAAACATGAACGATACTGTAAATTTCTACATAAAATTTACACTTAATCAGGCCAGAAAAAGGGTGTAAAATATAAATTTCCCACCAGAATCTTTTGCATGCTAGCAACAGGTCTCCTTTTTGATTTAAACTCTACCACTACTTGCACTGAAATTGTCAACATCAGATTCCTACTGCAAGAAGCAGTAACATTTGTGGTTCAGGAAAAAAGTCTTTAATTATAAGATCAATTTAGATATCAGTGTTTGGAAATATAATATGTAGTAATCAATAAAAAGTTCATGTTAGAATGAAATTTTCAGATCATTATTTTACTTTTGGATATGTTTTTACAAAGAGGCTTTTAGAAGAGTCATAATCTCCATACGAATGACTATGGGGTTGTTCAGGGCCTCAGTATATGCAGTTTCCAGGATTTTTTTTTTATTGCCAGAAGAATATATAGCAGCCATTATAGACTGGATAATCAACCCCAAAAGCTTCCCCCACTCATCTGTCATGAAAATTATTGGGATGTTAATTTTCAGAACTGAAAATTGTCTGGAAGATAACAGAAAACTGTGAAGCACTGAGAGAAGTACCATTTCATCAAACAAATCTCCATCAAATTATGGTGGGAGAGGGAAGCTAGAAAAAGGTATTGAAACTGTAATTAACAAATGGCTTTATATTCCTTCAAGAAAGTCGCAGTTTGAAATAGCCTTTCTTAATGAAAATTTCACTTGAGAAATAGTGTTTTATCAATCCTCCTTGACATTTATAACAATGACAAAATATCCTCATGTGTCTTCCTATGTGATATTGTTTAAATGGGATAATAAATACTGTCATATGGCCCTTCTGTGTACTAACAGAAAAGTGCAATCCTTTGTTCTGTGCATGACTGCATTTGCACATTATAGAACTATGAAATATTTACAAAGGGAAGGTTAAATCAATACAGCTTTAAAATTTGCACTGCTGTCTCCTGGGACTTATATCATCTTGATTTAATGAAGTAAAAGGAAGGAGAATGTTGACACACAGAAAAAAAATATTTTGATCCCCCTTTGTTGTACATACAGAGGGTATTAAAAGTAAAATTTTCTGGTGATTCATGCTGTAATTAATTATTACACCTTTTGTGTTCAGGCTATTGTTTGAGTTGTCTCATTTGCAAAACATAGAAACTAACTATTAAGCAAAAGAGAAGGAAGAAAGGAGATGCATTCAATAGAAAAGAAAAAGAATTGCTTCACCAGTGCTGATTATTAGTGGATTTAACATATAAACCATTCTTTGGGCTAAAAGAAGAAATACATTTAATTTAGCAGAGTTTCCTATAGACTGCGAAAGAAAAACAAAACGAACAAACAAAAAGAACATGTCAAGACAATGTGAAGTCTGTAATTAAGGGAGCATATATTTATGAATATATGGTCTTATCTGGTTGCTTGGGTACTTAGACTCATAAATCAAATTAGCATAAATTACTGTTGCACATACACATTTTTCAGATCAATTCCACAGCAGGATAGAAATATACCCATTGCTATTCATTAAGGTCTCGCTTCATCTATGCAAGAATGGCTACCTTTCTTTTTTAATTTTGAATGCAGCTGGATGAGGTATCCACAGCATATCATTTATTTGATAAATCTAGGGAGCATAACTTTGTTTAAGTTTTTTTCTGCAAAGAGACTTAGATTTTTCTAAATAAAATTTGTCCATTAACAAGAATTGTTTAAGATTATGTAGAAACATCTTTCAGAATCTGTTGTTTGGCAGCTATTAGCTACACATTTTTACCATTCATTCATTCCCACTCATTATTTGTGGAGTATAAGAACTTATGTCACAGTTCTGCTCTTTGGTTATATTAAATGATGTTTTAATAAACTAGAAGAAGGAAGTCATAGTGATTTTTTAAAACCTTTTAAAAACTTACTAATTATTATCATTTGCAAACATTAATTTGGAATCTGTTATTGTGGAGACAAGAAAACCTCTTACATTTCTTCTTCCAGCTCTTACTGGCAATTGAAATTGATAGCAGGTAAAATTCAGAAGAAGGTATGACTAACATGCTTAATTTAATTCACTCTGTGGACTTTGATGACTTCCAACCGCAGTACCTGTGGTATAATCCTATCCAAGTCTGAAGTTACTAGTTAGATTCAAAAAGTTTTTTGGAAACAACAGATAGGCCTTCTCATGGGATAGAAGTTTAGCTGGTGGGACATTTATTTTGGGGGCTGCTGTGAGTGAAGGAGATATGCAGCAGGAAAGAATTTAATGAGCGCAACCAAGGGGCATGTTTTAAAAGCTCTGCTTGGGAAGCAAGGTGTTAGGTGGTCATGACTGCTGAGAATCACACTATTGACCAAAAACTATTTACCAATGCAAGTGTTTTCCTCTCCTGGGCTGTCCCGTAGACATGACAGCAAAGCTGCTGACACCTATGAGCAACCATCGTGATTTCTGGCCTGTTGCCCACCTGCATCCATCCTCTAGCACCTCTTCCAGCTGTATCCCAGCCTTTGGGTTCAGCAGCTATCAACAGCTCTCCACTCCTCCAACCAAGATAAATTCCACAGAAGGTCACTCACCCCTCTGTTTTCTTTCCTTGCCTCAGATTTCTGTCTAAGCAGCTCTAACTGTGCCATGGAATTTATTCAGGTAAGTGTCTATTTATGAAAAAACATTAGGAATGCCAGGCAATGTTGCACATGTTGCTTTAATTTAGCATCCTGCAAGTACACTCTGAGTGTACTTAATTATATGATATATTACCATTACATTACATACATCATAAAAAGTAGTCATCAGCCAGGAAACTCAGAGCTTGCAAGCCACCACACAGGCACTCTCTTGCAAAGACGAAGATGTAATCCAATGTATACAGCAGTTAAGTCCTATCCTTTACCACACATTTCTTCTCGTAGTTCTTTGTCCCTTGCACAAAACATCTTCCAAATTTTGCAGGGAATAAGGTTAGCATATTATATATATTCTTCATGACAAAACTTTGATTTATTCTGATATGTGATAAGTTTTAGGAAAAGGTCTTGTCAGAGAACAATATATTTAAGAAGAACTTAAGAACGTATCACAATGCAAAAAAAATAGGTCGTTGGCACAAGCAACCTTAAATTGGGAATTTTCTTATTTTTAAACACTTACTTCTTCAATCTGTCCTGATTTATCTTTTTTTTTTTTTTTTTTTTTTGTACAGTAATATAAAACATGCCAAAAGATATGCCATGGAAAGTTATTAAAACTTAAGAACATTTGTATCATGGGAGGCCATGGAGTTTCTAAACTTTAATGCTTTCAGAATAGGATGAAAAAGTCACAGTGATTTCACTCAAAACAAAGTTATTCTTGTTCTGTTTCTCTTATCTTTCTTATTTTATACTGTTTCTCAAGAAAAACAACCAAGTGTGTGTGTGAGCTATTTCTCAGCACACAAAACCAGTTGCATTTTATTTTACAACACCTGCAGTAAGGCTGTATTGCAAAGTATCCCTATAGTATTGGGACATGCTACAAACTAAAGGTGCAACTTGAAGTTGTGCTGGAAGACATGGAATTAGTTATTTCTGACAGCCCTGTTTGATAGATTAAGTCGAGGAACATGAATGTGAATATAATGAGCTGCCTGTTCTGGTGTATTGACCTGGTCAAGAAGAATTTGATACCATTAGCTATCTGGAAAAGGAATAACAGGGACCTGGAACAAGATAGTTGATTAGAACAACAAGGGAAACCTTACATAATGGAAAACAGCAGAATGACAGACTGGTTTTAGTCCTTAAAAACTATACACGTGGCGATCTCTGCAGAGACACTTGCTTCTGGTTCACGAAGGAAGATACACGTAAAGGCAGAAGGATATTGATAACCTCAGTATTACAGTGGCACCCCTTTACAGGCCCACGTAGGCTCAGAAACTTGCAAAAACATGGCACTGCAGGTTCTCTCTAACACACCAAACCTGGAAGAAAACTCTACAAAATGTCCCAGAACTTTCCCTGTGTGACAGAATTGTCTTTAAGGTTTACACACACCGGATCACTAGAGACCGTTCCCTTCAGATCTGATTCAAATCAGAATCACAAAGCCCAGAGTAAGCAGTGAAATCCAAACCATGGACAGTCTCCTGGCCTTAGAATAAGTGTGAAATATTATCAGGGACAATACTGTGAAATAAAAATAAATCAATATTCAGTGACACTAAATGAGTTTGGTTCTAAGGCAACTGAAAAATCTATTTCCCTTTTGTTTGATTAGCTGTAATACAGAGAAGGTTGTTCTGGAAAATGAATAAACTAAGCTTTGAGATAGCAATTCTTTTGATAATCAAATTTACTCTGTAATCTGATAAAGTATTGGTATCCTCATACAAAAAGGTGTGATTCCATCTCTTATACCACAGATTACCAGCAAAACTTTGTAATGAAATTTTTCACACAGGTTCGGTCCCTCTAAAGAGTTGTGTGGTTTAAGAACATGAATTGAAAGAATAAAAAACCTGATATTTTAAAATGTACTACGTAGAAAGTTTGAGGAGTCTCTCAACCAAAGTGTATTACTACTGAAAGGTCTGTAGTTACATTCTAAGAAGCAAGCTAGCATATTCTGTCTGGGTGATTTTACCTCTTCTGTTTCATGAAACTTTGCCTTAAGTATAGCTGGTTCAGACTAAGAAGGTGTGTGTTGCTCTCTGTCTTTGAAAGTACTCTAAAGAGATAAAATGGAAGTTCAGCTAGAAATTTAAATTGTTCTGAATTCTATCTAGTTCCCCTGTTCTGTTCCCTATCTAGTGATTCCATGGAAAAATTTTTTAAAAATATTCGTTCTTACTTACAACGATGTAGATACTACCTGTTATTTGCCCTTTTCCCAACACACACAGCACAGGTAAGCTCACCCAGGTGCACAGTATCACTTCTGCTCTGTGTATTGGCTGATATTAGGCGTGATGTTAATTTTACAGGTCATGCATACAACCTATAAGACGTGATTGGGGAAGACCAAGCCATTTCACAAAAGGCCATTGGGCAAATCATAACTAGTTTATAACACTAAATGCCGTTGTTAAGATTTGGATGAGGGACAAAAAGGCCTGTTCTTCATGTCAAAATATTTTCAGTGGGCCCACTACCTGATGATAACATTTGCTCAATGTTTTTGTGACCTTTCTGGGAAACAAGCTACAGCACCAAGCACTGACAACACAGTTTCATACAAGGAATTGCAAGTGAAGTCAGAAAATCTAAGTAAATCTAGAATGCACTACTGAATTGCTAGTAATAATCATTATACCCGTGCTGTTGCATTTTATGCCAGTATATATGCAGAACACTTGACAGAAAAGATACTCCTCATACTCTACATATTCATTCTCATTGCTATCATTAATTTTTTTTCTGTTATTTTAGATTTCTCATACTGTGACAAACACAAGGATGTCCAAGTGTTGTACAGAAAAGATAGACTTAATTTTTAATGTCACTCATTAAACGTTAATCCTAGCAAATTGGGAGTTTGTTATTTATGCATGATGAACAAAAAGTATCATAGGATGCCTTATGAAACAGCCTTAAAAAAGCATAATATTCAGTAAAAATACAAATAAATGCCTGTGGTGCAAAGCGTTGATTCAAAAAAAAGAGGATTGCTGCTATGGACAATAGTACCCTGCGACGTAAACACAGGTACTGAATTGAGCTATTTGTTTTCAGAGAAACCAAGATTATACCTGTGAAAATGTTCCACTCAAATAGTTTTATCTTTCATACTAGAAGACTAATGTTAACGTAAAATTTTCATATGAGTATTACTGTGCAATTTTGCTACTCAACATTATGCAATATTGTTTTTCACTTTACTGTTGTTATACTGTTGCATTATGACTTTCTTAAAAGAAGAACTTATGAGTTGAAGACAACGGAAGGGCTGCAATTTAGGATTTGGGGAGCAGATCTGTAATGTTTAAGATTTTTGTAAAACCAAATTCCAGGTATATTGTTGATAAAAAAAGAAAAAAATTATTATTTTATTTGCTGTGTTTTACCAGTAAGTGGTGATCATCAAGCTGTTACTTACAATATAATAACAACAATAGTAACAATAATGTAGTTTTAACTGAGTTAAAACTGTACCTGATAGAGTGCATCCTAAGCCTGAATTTACAAGGCCATTTGCTGGATTTTTTGAAAAAGAAGAAAAAGGAATAGCAAACACTAACTTACCTTGAAAAAATGGTGCAAGCCTCCATCTCTCAAAAGAATGGAGCTGTTCAACATAATCAAAACCACCATTACGTTTATTTTTTCTGTGCTATTTATCTGTAGGATCACCTAAAGTCACTTAAAACAACCAGTTGGAGTACCACACTGGAATTTACACTAAAACCAACCAGAGGACAGATTTGGTTGCACAGCCTGCACCCCTCTGTCACCCTGCCTGAAACAGCACCAGGGCCTGCCACTCTAACTCTGTGGCAATGACAAAACCTACAACTATTAAAATATCATGTCCCAATTTCTCAGGATGACGACTCAGGTTCGCTCATTCCCAGGGCAGAATTAAGGTAAAATGACACCAAGGATCCTTTAACTCACAAAACTCAACTTTTATTCACTCACAAGAACTGGCATGGTCACAACAAGAATTGCCATAGTAATTGGCATGAAACTACGTCAGTAAACTGTGTAACATGTGCTAACCATACATAAACAAATATATACTACAAGCCTTGCTTATTTGGGGATCAGTTCAGGGAAGACAATAAGGAGAGCCCTCCTATTGAGTCACGAGGTTCAGAGTGGAACCCCTTGCTTTCTAGACTCCTTCTCAGAGACGAGCCCAGGGGCAGCTGGATACACTCGTAGTCCCAGACTTGGTCAACGTTTTATATCTTAAAAGGATGAGGTGTAGGGATTATGGAAAAGGAAAAGGGAAAGAGAGAAAGAAAAGAGAAAGATTTCACCAGTCCTGTGTCCAGTGTTGGTCCCACCAGCAGAGGGGTCCAGTTCTGGAGGGTGCGTGCACATGGGGCTTCAGTTTGTGTCCTTTTACCACCTCCTTGCCCCTCCTTCGGGTGGGCACTCGAACTCATTAGGCTAACTAGGTGTCACACATGGTTTGTGTTTCCAGAACCTTTGGGAAATGGGTTGGTGGGCTTGGGGGTCATTTGGGGAGTAACTTCTCCCTCCCTGCAGGCATGACTGTTCTTTGATCTTTGGCCATGCACGGTGAGCTGCCCCACTCAGCGGGTCAGAACAGGGAACTGCGCACCCTCTGGCACGGCACAGCCTCCGTGCCCTGTTGCTGACCGACTTCTCACCTGCCTGCAGGGTTTGTTGTTAGGCAGAGTGTGCCATTGTGCAGAACTTTCCCCACTCAAATATTTGAGACATTAACTCCTTCAATCTCTGACACATCCACAGGCAAGAACTTCCAAAATTTAATACTCTGAGGCATTTATTAGGGAAAGTAAGCCTGGTATGAAGCACAGGAAGATGTATGTTGGCTGATGACCACATAGATAAAACAAGGGCTGCTAGACTGCTCAGTAATGTTTATTAGAAGGTTAGTAATGCAATAGTGATACTTCACTGAAATATAAGGGCAACATTCTTATTATCTCCAATGTAGCCAAGACAGTATCTGAAGTTTGCAGTAGCTATACACTGCATTATTTGAAATAGCATAGTAGTATCAAAAATTCCCTTAATCTTTTATCTCCTTCGTAGTTTTACCTACTTAGTTTAGATTCTGTATTTCACAAAGCCTGCTCTCCCCTCACCTTTTTCTCCTTTCCTTGAGATACGAATTAGAGTTAAAAGCACTCTGAACTTCCTGGGGTCAGGCTCTGAAATTGCTTTTAATTAAATCAATAGATCAATAAATAACATTGTGTTGTGATTATGACTCACAAAACAACTGAAGCTATATTTCTCACTCTTTCATAATGTCAACCCATCATTCAAAGAAGATAAAAGTAAAAGTTATAGAAGCTGATGCTGTGTACTTGCAGAACAATTGAAAGAAAATAATTCCCTGTTCTCAAAAGTCTCTGTGACTGAAATGATTTGTTATGAAGGTTTGGAATATTATTTTTTTTAAAGTTCATGCGAATTTTGCTTAGTATTCTTTTTATTATTTTTTTTTTAATCTATTCAGTCCAGAAGGTGTAAAAAGCAAAACTCACAACAACAACAACAAAGGAATGCAAAAACATATTCAGAAAATTAAGCACATACTTAGAAAATAAATATTAATCCATCAAATTTAGCCCAGAAAACAAATCATTTATCTAAAAAGCAGAATGCTTTTCCCCTGACCACAGGCTGCACACACATTCCACAAGATACCTGACATCTGGTCAGTTGCTATGAATAAGAAAATATAAAAGCAGCTATAGAAAATGTCTTCTGTGTCTTCTTAAAAAGAGGAGAGCAAGGTTCATTTGAACCAGTAACCTTGTGCCTACACTCAATGGAGCTGACAAGGGTCAACTGAGTAAGAAATAGGCTTGGAGACTACTGCCATCTAGGAATCCAATGGTTTCCATTACCTCAAAGACTGTTGACATAAAACCAGTATTTTTTTTCTGAAAAGAAGTTTATTAAATGTTCTTGGTGAATTCATTGCCCTATTCAAGTACAGAGAAGTTTCACTATTTAGTTCAGTGGATCTTCAGAAAGAGCTTTTTATCAGAAAGTTGTGTGATATACAATATAGAAACACAAACCAGATAACCACCAAGATATCTACCTGTGTGATTGTATTAGAAAAAGAAACAACAGAGCACTCTGCAGAAACCCATGCAGAAGCATAGACAAAATTGATGATTTTGGAGCTATTTCACTGTTTCCTGAATCTCTCTCCTGGTGACCAAAGGTCTGCTCTAAAGACAACTGGTAACACCTATATACACTCACTCTGCTTCTTTGTGCATGACACCCGTGAGCAGCTAAAACCAAAGATCCAGTCTAAATTACATAATAATCTCTGAACTACGAATTAAATAGTCATGAAAGTTATTCTGATCAGGAGTAACACTTTAAGAGAGATGTTGACAGAGGAATGCCACAAATGTCTGAGAGGCTCTCTTCCTTCTGCAGCAACAACCTATTCTTCTTTCAATCTGCTTGCTACCTCTGGTTGTCTAGATGGATCTGTTTGAAATTAATTTGTGAGATGAACCAATGAACCATCACAGCTCTGTATAGAGAGCAGCCATGTAAAAGCAATTACATTACTGAAACAGGCATAAAGGTCTACAAGCCTAAGCACTTCTTTTTCATCAGATTAAAAACAATCATCACCACTATTCTTTCTAAAACAGTCATCCATTGACTACTTCAACCCTAGTGTACTGAAACCAGATTCTCTCAACATTATAACTTACATGCCATGAGCTCAGGTAAGGCTTAACTTTCCAAAATTTTCAGTGTTCAGTTGAGTATGATTTTCTAAGCACTGGCTCAGCCAAGATACAACATCACTAGGAAGTCAAAAGTTATTTGTAAACTTACATACAAACCCTGACTTTTTATCCCTTACCTGAATTCCTTTTCATCCGTGAAGACCAATCTTACGACTCCAGAAGTTGTTCTGTAGACATTCATGACAAGTTAATTGGACAGCAGCTGTTTCCTTCTCATTTTAAACCTCCATTGATCAATCCTGTATCACTAAATGGGAAAGACTGTATAACCTCCTCCTACATCTCCAGTGAAAGGTCTGATGAAAGCTTTTGTAAGGAAAAGGCTACCTATCCCTTGGTATTACTATTCTCCTACTACCTAAGTAGGTATTACACCCTTAACTTCTACAAATGATTAAAAGTCTTGAGTAACTTTTGTAAAACCTCATGGTAACTGATATATCCTTTAAACAAACAATAAAGGTTTCATGTTGCCTAATCCAATCACACATTTTTTAAAATCCTATAGATCCATTTGAATCCTAAAAATGATCATTGCGCAGGACTAAAAAGACAAGTACAGTTGTTTCAATGAAAGAAACTGTATCATTGTGGTGGTGCATTTTTTTAAGAACATTAAATACCAAAAAAAGTTCACATTTAGGTGTAAAGCAGTATAGCCTGTAATCCTTTGGGCTATAAATTCAATTAGACTGTCTTAAGTGGGAAGTGCAAATGAAACCAGAGACTTCCATCCAGCTATGTTTGTCCATGCTACAAATCGTCACACTATCTGGTATCCTGTGACCACTAAGCTCAAAGGTGAGCTAGGCTGCAAACAGCAAAGCACATTAGGATTCAGATGTAAATACAAAGTTTCCTACGCTATGCCTGAAGAGCAACTGTGCACTGCTGGCATAGCAGTATGTTCCAGAGACTCATTCCTCTCTATCACTTTCATGTAACATGTTACAGCCTTCTATAACTGATGTTTGTGGTTCACGGCTTTGGTAGTAAGTTGACCTTGGTGTACAGTGTACCAGAACTGAGCAGCACTCACCAAAACAATTGAATCCCCCTGAATATTTTACAATAAATTGGGTTAAATCAGTCCCAAACCTTCACTCACTGAAGTGCAACTTTCTTGTCAAGTGATTCTGTTGATTTTACAGTAACACTTTGTTTAACTATCGATTAGTAAATCACTAGGCATGTGTGAGGAAGAGAAACACAGTGAAGACCATTATTTAGACCCAAACACTACTATTCTTATCTATGTTGGAGCATTATGCTGATGAGAATCTCACTGACTTCAGAACTTGTCAAGGTATAAAAAATATTGCTTCAGGTGAGTAAGAGACCTGGTCTATAATGACTCAAATTTGCCACTGTATCAAAACAGAATATAACTTACCTATTTATTTTCTAGCTTGTAGCAGTTAGCTAGTGCTGTCGGCAGCATGTTCCAGCTGTGTCATAAAATGGAGTGGTTTAGACTGCTTAAAGAATCACCTCCAATGGTATTAGTAAAAAAATTATTTAATAATTTATATAAAAGCATGATTTCACAGAATTCGACGGCAAGGTTCACTTTATTACTTAATACATGGATGAAATGCACAAAGGAAAATTAAGTCAGAATCAAACTAAAATTATGTATAAAAAGACCGAATATGCAATAGGGTAAAAGAGAATCATACAAAGAAAAATCAAGTTAGAACTGATTTCTCATGATTTGTACAGAGACAGGGAATGTAAAAAGGTAGGGGAGACCCTCCCACTGAGTTGCAAGGTTCAGAGGGGACCCCCTTGCTTTCTAAATTCCTGTTGGAGACTAGGTGCAGCTGGATTGACTCCTAGTCTCAGACTTGGTCAACGGTTTATATCTAAAGAGATTGTGAGTATAATAGCAGCCTGACATTCATTCACAGTCGAATAAAGTTCATGACAGTAATTTAAGTATAGATTTGAAAAACAGTATTTGTAATATACTTGCTATAGAATATTCAGGTTAGCACACACGCACATGCATAAAGACCCTAAGAGATATACTTAAGCAAGTAAAAGAGGTATGCCTGTTAAAAATTCCCCTTGAGTTTGGTGAAAATATTCACATTAAATGCTTCAGCATCTTTCCAAATGGGCAAAGGGTTGAGCCTCAAGAAATGGAGAGTACCAGCCCAAGTCCTGTCATCTTTCAGTGACAAATCTCTGATCTTCGCAAACAGAAAAGTTTGCGAGCTCTGAGATGCATCCCACTCAGAGGGAGATGCTCGTCGCAGCCCGCTGCGGTCCAGGAGAGCTCAAAGGGTCTCACTTAGTACCATTTTTTTATAGGTTCAGGAGATGATTGGTTTTAGTCATCAGCAAATTACTCGGATTCCAGTTGTGCTGGTACATTTATGCATGAGTTACGATTCAGATAAGGAAGGGTCCAGGGCTGTCAGAGAATGAGTTAAGATTCAGATATGGAATGCCCCACAGGGGTTAGGAGAGGCTTGAGATATGTCTCAAGGTTGTCAGGAGAGAACTAATTATCTCTACTCCCGTCCCCCACCTCCACCAGGCAGCAGGAGTCCTTGGAATGCTCAGTACAACTCCTTGTCTTAGCCATGCAAGAGTTCCTGCTACAGTCAAGGGAAGCTTAGCCACCCAACTCGTTACACTTGTGCTAAGGCCTAGCAAGACTTCCTGAGTTCGTAGATCAGCCCACAGAGGGGGAAGAAATGCACCACCACAAGCTGACATCACAACATCACTCCTACTAGCTCAAAACTTGGAGCGCTTCACTGAGTAATTTTGATTGCTATAAAAACACGCTTAGTTTTTCTAGACAAGATTCATCTCACATATTGCTCTTGATGGAACTGGCTGTCAGTCTGACTGTTGAGAAGGAGCCTATTTTATGACACATTGAGTATCATGGAAAACAGAAAAGACAATGTAAGCTATGAACCGAAATAAAGGAAGAAAAAAATGACACTTTCATGGTGCCTAGGGCTTTTGTGAAAAGGCACAATCTTTTTCTACATCCTCCACATGAGTATTACAAGAAGAAGTTACACCTTTGAGAGAAAATAACTATCCTTTCAAACAAAGCACTTGCATGTGGAAAGTCTCTTGTCCATAGCTTGTTTTTCAAGGTGATTTAAATGCCTACAGAGCTCACCAAGGAGATACATCCCTGATACTTCCCATGGGCATCTTGTCGAGCCAGCCAATGTATGTGCTCATGCTATACATCACTTTGGCACAATTAAAGAATTATGGGACCTCACGTCATCTTGCAGAAATTAATCACTGCTTAACAGTCTATGCTTCTGTGTTTATGAAGTTATTTGGAATATCTGCATGTAGCCATTAGTACTCTGAAGAGAGTGTATATGCAGGTAATGAACCACAGCATTATGTTACAGCTGAGACAGATAGTTTTCAAATTGATAATTACTATTTTGGAAGATTGTTTTATGTATTCTGTGATGTATTGCTATGGTATTTCCAATCACGCCTAAATACTGAGTGGTGACAGCTGTAGTCCGAGATAAACACACAAGCACTCACTGTAAAAAAAGTGATTAAAGCATATATTTATATTTAAGTATAAAAAAATGGGCCAAATCCTCTTCTCTTTAACTTCATTAAAATATACTTATCTTTAAATAATGATTCTTTAGAAATCAGAGAATAACTGCAGTTATTTATCAGTCAGGCTAGATTAAGTTTTACATCTTTCTAGTCTGAATTTTTTAAATTAATGTTTTGAACACACCTCTCAAGAGTAAGGTAACATGTACAGCAAATTTTCTGTCTCAAAAGCATTTAACTAAGCTTCCTTTAATGTTAATGGTAAATTCAGATCTACAGTGAGGTATACTTGTGCATAATTCAGACAGCATGTTTAATGGAAGTAAGCTCCACTAATGGAGTTGGACTTCTAGGGCGAGAAGGGATGTTGCTTGTTTTTAAGAACAAAGTCAGCAGTTTCTTTACTGGAGTTCCCAAAAGATAGCCCACTTCTACATATTTACCTTGTTTACATGATTCAACTAGTATACTTAAACATCAATTAGCCTCCTCAGTAAAATAAAAGATGTAGGAAAGTGGAGATTCTATACTTCTGAAAAGCTGTTTGCTCTAATGTATTCTTCTGTCAATTTTTTTATCGTTATTATACTTTATTTTTAAAGTGGCAAAGAGGGTGGATTGTTTTGGTTTTGTTTTTTTTTTTAATTGAAGCAATTGAATTCTGAATATAAGTGCCTTAGAATGAGTGTTTTCAAGTTTCTCTACATTTCAGCGTCATGAGGTAATTGGTGTGCTAAGATGCGAGAAGGTTGTTAGATTATTAGAGATAGCACTGTACTTCTGCCACTAATTTAAATCAGTTATACAAGTCCGAGAGTTTAACAGAGACTGAACACATTTATTCCAGCATTTAGCTTAAAAGGAAAAGCAAGTGTTTCTAAAAGATGTAACCTGATCTAGCTGCCCTGTTGCACATATGCTTATTTGAAAGAAAAAAAAGAAACCCGTCTTGAATACATAAGCTTATTTCTATAAGGAAAGTGTGCTATTGTTTTCTTACTGTCAAAGTTTAAATATATCAGCCAGTTTTAAATGTTACTGAGAAAATAGATTTTTGACTCTTTTTTAAGCTGAGCTAAAGTTTCTGATAAATAGTTGCCATTAGAAAATAAAATTGGCAGAGTAATAACATAAATAACTCTATTTCCCTAAAACAGGAGAAATACAGGAAATGTCTGCTTACTGTTTCAGAAATATTAAAACACCCTCCCCCCGCTAAGTTTCATCTTTCCAACTCTGCCTTTCCTCAGGGCTATGTTGCTGTCCTGTGGCTCCTTATTCCAGTTGCTTTTCATGTTTCTGTTTTCGTTTCCAAAATGCATTGTAACACTAACCTTGCTTTTGCATTTGTTATTACATTTGTTAACAAATTCATGTAACATCAACAAATTAGATTCTACTAAGGTTTTGTTGCTTTTCTGGTTTGGTTGGTAATATCCTATGAAATGCCAGAATATGGTTATATACATATGGATGTATGTGTGTGTTTATATATATAGCTCTTTTTTATATTCACCCTTGAATTAGTGAAAAAGCAAATTTTCCATTTTATTTTCCCTTTTGAAGAAATTTTAGTTCTTTTAACTTGTTTTCAATGTGAATTTCACTGAAATAAAGTTATATTCTATGGAAGCATAAATACTGGGGTAATGTAATCTAATCCTAGTTTTTTGAAATTATATATATAATGTCAAAATCCTGCTGGGGAATACTAAAATTTTTGGTGTGGTGTCCACCACTAATAACGAGCACATGGCACTCAGCAGGTGTGGACACCCACCCTCAATCTCCCTGGTCAGACCTGCACGGACAGGATTTGATGGCAGGTTTAATGAGAAGCAGCTGGAGGTCTCAATACTGCAAATCTCCCCAGCAGCTTGTGCAGGAGTGCCCGTGTCCTGGTCGGTGGCCTGCCAGGTCTGCCCTTGTTCCCTGTT
The DNA here is from genome assembly GCF_026419915.1 of Harpia harpyja. Classification (NCBI taxonomy): domain Eukaryota; kingdom Metazoa; phylum Chordata; class Aves; order Accipitriformes; family Accipitridae; genus Harpia; species Harpia harpyja. The sequence continues at coordinate 73,670,462 of NC_068969.1, read as the reverse complement.
CCTGAAAGGACCAGGTCCTAGTGGAAAGCCAGAGGATCAGTTACAGGGCCATAGTCTTCCTCACAGTCCCAGACCAGGCAATCTGATGGAAACCCAGGTGGTTCTCCAGCAACTCAGTAAACACATGCTTTCAACAAGGCGTGTCAGGCTCAATGAATCATTTTGTTACTGATAAAACTCTTTGGTTTTAAGCTGTCTAATGAACTGAGTATATGTCGTGGTTTAACCCCAGCCAGCAACTAAACACCACGCAGCCGCTCACTCACTCCCCCCACACCCAGTGGGATGGGGGAGAAAATCGGGAAAAGAAGCAAAACCCGTGGGTTGAGATAAGAACGGTTTAATAGAACAGAAGAAGAAGAAACTAATAATGATAATGATAACACTAATAAAATGGCAACAGTAATAATAAAAGGATTGGAATGTACAAATGATGCGCAGTGCAATTGCTCACCACCCGCCGACCGACACCCAGCCAGTCCCTGAGCGGCGAATCCCTGCCCCCACTTCCCCGTTCCTATACTAGATGGGACGTCACATGGTATAGAATACACTGTTGGCCAGTTTGGGTCAGGTGCCCTGGCTGTGTCCTGTGCCAACTTCTTGTGCCCCTCCAGCTTTCTCACTGGCTGGGCATGAGAAGCTGAAAAATCCTTGACATTAGTCCAAACACTACTGAGCAACAACTGAAAACATCAGTGTTATCAACATTCTTCGCTCTGAACTCAAAACATAGTACTGTACCAGCTACTAGGAAGACAGTTAACTCTATCCCAGCTGAAACCAGGACAGTATAAAGCAACTTTACACCCACAATTTCAGGTTTTATCCAAACACAACATACAAAATGGAGCTAGAAGGAGCCCTGGTATATTATTTTCATACTGCCTAATCCTAGACAGATATCAAGACTAGCATTGATACTTGGCTCCACTGCAAGACCTTCATTACCTATGAAAGAAAATCTGCTGAACTTTCTTCATGGCACAATGGAATTTAATTGCAACCATCTTAGACAATATCTGAAGCAGTTTTGAAAACAGGCTTTTGTTGGTTAAGAATCTCATATTAAAACTAAACTGTAAAAGTTATTAGATCAAAGATTTAATTGCAGCTACTTACTGTCTTGTATCTGCCATCCAGGGATGGACATGGACTTCAAGACTGCCTCTGGCCTTTGTCTATTGCATTAGAGTTTTTAAATATTTAACACAGTGTACAAAATGTATCTCAGTTACTAAAACCAGCTACGTCTACATTAGTAAGTAATTTGGACCAGTAGGAGCAATTATTACATCAAGGCAGTTGATGTTTAGGGCACTATGTCTGCTGCAAGTTATTCAGGGATTTATTCTGGACAAAATTTAGTTTGTTCTTCTGGACTGCATGTCCCCACAAAGCACACAGTTTGAAGCTGTCTAAGGAAGATGTGGTAACTTCAGCTTTGTATCCCCATTAAGAGCTGCAGAACATTTGGTGAGCGCATGGAGCTGAGCTATTTGTTTAGCTTTCCCCTGAAAGAAATCTAGATTGTGTGGTAGAGACTGGGGCATTAGCTTCAAAATTACATTTTTGGTCTGAACTGAAACACTAAAATGCATTTTGAAATCTGGTATTTGTTTGAAAGTATAATTTCAAATGACATTTCAGTGCAGTTGCATGAATTAAAATGAACATTATGTGCACATGAAACTCTTTGGTTTCATGCAGTTCTAGTTCCCCAGGACATAAATTTCAGGCACAAATAAATTTGGATTAAAAACAAGCACGCTGTGGGAGGTGGTTTCTATAATAATGATGGACAAATGAGGTTCAAATTGGCTCCAAAAAGAAAAATCTGAAGTTATCCAAGATTCTTGGTTTGGAAATTAGGCAAAAAGACTCAGAATAACATGTTTTTTGTGGGATTTTCAGTGCTTTCTGGTTTTAGCTGGATCTTAATTACAAAGAAAAAAAAAACTTTTCTCATGGAATTTTTTATTTCTGCTTTGAGCCCTGGCATTAGTCAGAAACCACAAAGATCTATGAGGATTTCAAAAGTTTGTGTGTGATTTTAAAAGCTCACTGTAATAAATAATAAAAACAAAAAACAAACAAACAGACAACAACAACAAAAAAACCAACCAACCAAACAAACAAACAAAAACCCAAACAGGTTTCTGGGTAAAGATTAGAGCTACATAAACACTTACTTGGTTTCAATATAAAAAGCTAACAATATTTTCATAAACTCTATTACCTTCAGAAGAACTGTGTCTTATTTCCAGTACCAATTATGACAAACTGGGAGAAGGGAGGTTATTGTTAAAATCATATGTTTTCCAAGAAAAGTCTTCAGAAAATATGTCAGAACAAATGTGGTGGGTTTAGCTGAATTTTTACTGTAGTATCTTAGTTTGGTTTCATTTCTAAAGGTATTATGAACCGGGGTAGTTTCAACAAACAAGCCACATTTTTGCAAACAGATCCCAACTCAGAAACATCTCAGTAACACTGAATGCAACCTTTTGCATACACGAACTTCCCTGAAACAAAACTGGTGGGCTCAACTGCCTTACTGTGAAGATACGCCTCATACTTTTCCTAAAACTTTCTCTTTGCTTGTGTTTTTTCCTGGCAAACCATATGCAGTGTAAATTCAAGCACTCAACACAAGCTAAAAACCACTGAAGCAAGTCTTTTTAGATGACACACCACATTTTCCCAAATTTTCTTTTAATCTTGTCCTGTCTGTTTTCTAACTAACAAATTTCTGAAAAACTGTTGGGACTGTGCAGATAAAAGTTTAAAAAAAAAAAAACAACAATGAAAAAGTATATAATTTACTTTGCTAACACAAACACTAGGGTACCCCACAGTGAAGAGTTGTGAAAAACTGCTAACATCCGGCATACGGGATGCAAATAGTACCTTAGTGGATGTAAAATAGAAGCCTGTCTGTGTTTCTTTTGTTGGACCTTCTAGGGGGGTTTATAGTTATACAAAATATTATAATGCAGTTAAATAAAGTTTTTTTTTCAGTGCTGTATCTCTGAATTCCACTTTTAAGCCATTTTTAAAGGAAATCCTTAAATAAAAGAACCCTCACCCAGGGATGCTTATCCTGGACAGTTCTGTCCCAGACATTAGTTATGCAGGACATGACAGATAACTACCATTTTAAGAACCATTGTGAGACTTCATATTAAAGATTTTGCATTTGAGAGTGAGGGTGAAGACAGTAGGAGATGGCCCATATGGGAGAACTCGTGCATGTCTCCTTTTCTTCACAAACAAATAAAATATGAAAGAATCACAGAGCACAGCAAGGCCACATGAGTATTCGAGCAACTGTATACAACAAGCTAAAACTAAGTACACATGAAAACTGAGACTAGCTTCTGAAAAACAGAGCACAATGGGGGCCAAAGCAAAGTTCCCAGACTACTTGGATACTGTTTTATTCCCAGCTAGTGGTATGTAGAGTATTTTAGTCCTGCCCTCGAGATCTTTAAGGAGATATTGACAAGGCGAAGGATGAAATAAAAGAAATATTTTCTTCATTTAACAGATTGGGAACTGCAGCAAGAATACATACATTTTTTCACAGCATATTACAATGTAAGGCAAGCTACTGGAGGATATGAGAAGTGTTTTTCCTTTAGAATGTGTCATAATGATTTTTTTCTCCTTTTTTCTATGTTTGTTTGACAACTTCCTCACAGTTGCCAGACAACAATGCATTTCTATCTGAAGTAGCAAAATAAGGTGGGAAATAATTTCCTCATGCTATTTCTGCATTGCTTGTAAAGCTAAGGCTTTCTAGATACAAACTTCATTGCACAGGCTGAGAAGTGAATACATCCTCATATACAATCATTTCATGCCTCAGTTCTGCTTGATTTTTCATGCTGTTTGAACCCTAATTTAAGTGTGAAGTTCACTTAATTTTAATTTGGACTTTGGGACTGCTTTTAAAGAATGTGTTTGTGTTTTGATTTGTTATTTTATCCTTTGTTCCAAGGGTAATGAAGAAAATCAGGACTGAACTGCGTGACCAGGTATAGCAAAAGGAGTTTCTTCCACATTGCCTTCATCCTTACTTCATTACATTGTAATATTTCCTTGTTTGAGCCGTTAGCATGATTCTTCTGTTACCACTTTTATTCCATGCAGATTACCTGTGGCTGAAATGCCTAATCCCAAGAAGTGATTTCAATGAAATGCAGATTTCAGAAATTGCCAAGTTATCTCTAAATCTAACTGCAGTACTCTATTAAAAAGAACTTAATAAAATAATGAATTCCTGAAATCCACAAGTTGTCAATCAAATAATAATATCTTAGAAATTTCTGCAGAGCAAGGGTAAATAAAAGTTACATACCCATCAGAAAAAATAAATCAAAAGTTTTGGAATAAATATAAGTTCTCTCATCATCTCTAATTGTCACTTGCTGTAGATGTCAAACTAACAGAGTAGTAGAATCTAATTTCCTTGTTTGATTCACCATGAAATTAAACTGAACTGACAATTTTTATTTTCACCTGGCAAATTCATCCAACACTATTTAAATCTAGCTAATCAAGTACAGTTATCTGCTGCACACACTCATCTCTCCTACCACACCTCTGATTTGCAGTATCCCACATCCACAGCTTCTTCTGACAGCCTGGCATTGGATTACATTTACAGTCTTGCAAGGTGTAAAGGAATGCATGGACACAGTTAGCAAAGCTGCCAGCAAATCTATAAAGTCATAGAGCTACTGCTGAAAGGTGATGGGCAGGAGAGAAAAATAAAAATGTTAGAAGTATGGAAAACAAAACAAGCGTGCAGACAAAATCTCTGGGATTATCTTTGAATGCATAACAACCAAACCTAATGTTTTTTCTTCATAAGTAAAGTTTATTATCATTAATACTTTGCTAGTCAAAAATATAGGAATCAATAGTTGATATCTAAAATGTCCCATACCCCATAGTGTGTCAAACATTATGCTATATTGGGTGCAGTATAGCTATGAACACAACGAATTTGAGGTCAGACTACATACAAGGATATCTCTTGCATGAGCTGTAGACTCCACTGTGATAGCTCTGGTTGTCTACAGAGAGATGGGTCTGGTCATCCATAAATTATATTTTCCCTCAATAAATAATGCAGAATTTGAAGTCAACAAAATAGTCCAGTGGTCACATCTCCCTCCAAAACAAAAGAAGGGGCTGCACATAAAATGAAAGGTATCTGACTTCTTGTACTCCCCCATCAATTAAAGCTTCTCTCTTTCTGACACGGAGAGCAGAGGGTGTGATGTATGCTGTAAATAGTGAGGAATCTGTATGTACTTCTCTGTAAACTCATAAAATGTGATTATGCTGGGGAACAACCTGAGGCTTCTCTTTCCTCCTTCCTAGGAAGAGAAGGACAGAAGACACACCAGAGCAGTGGAGAGCAAAATATTGCTTCCTCGGCTCCTCTTCACACAACTTTGTTAACACTGAGAGGAGGGAGTGGTGAGTCACTGGTCTGCAATTTCTTCTTTGCAGTTCCCCCGGGGTGAGGCAGCACATTGCAGACTATGTCCTTAGGGCAGGACCTGGCTCAGCTACTTTGTTTTAGTGACTGCCTTCTTGGCAAATTTTTCTAAGGACAAACTGTTTTCTTCTGGAAAAATTCTGCAAAGAAGTTAGAGGGAGTGAAAGCCATTGAAGGGATTATTTAACTATTCTCTTTCCCCATTAAAGTAACACAGCTATACTATTTTGGTTCACTTAAAGTGCAATTTTGCTTTACTCTGTTCCTCCCCATCCAGCAGGTTTCTTCTGTTAGAAACAGCTTGACACCCTCAAGCTTCCCTTCTAATGACGTCAATCAGCTAAATGTTAAAGAGTCAATGGGATAATAATATTTGACAGAGAATTTACATTAGACCACAGAGAAAAGTGACAGCTCTCTTACAAGGCTGAAGAATTCATTCCCTTGAATCAATCCAGAAGTTACAAATATAATTTCATAATTATGCTGCCTGTAATCACAGTGCCATTCCAAACAGGTAACTGGGTCCAAACATATCATGGAGACATGCTTGACTAGTTTGAGGGGAGACCCTCTGAGGTTTTTAAGAGGTGCATATTTTCCCTCCCAGCTTGCATTCAAGCTCTTACTAGCTTCACACACTTCCCATTCATTCCTACCTGTCTTCTTTACAATTTTTTTTCCTCTGGCACAGAAAACAATTCACCTCAGCTCAACAAGCTAAGAAGATTTTTTCCTCTAAGGCTGTCAAATTGTTTCATGATCATCCAGCTCAGACCACAAGAGTCTGTTGTTTCTAACATCTCCTAACTGCAGTGATTTCCTTTCCAGGAACTTTTCCATTGCCTTCTGTTCTTCTTCAACTTTCTGTGCATCTGTTCCATGTCTTTGGGGAATCCAAATCCTCACATGGCAATGCAACAGAAGGGGCCTTCTTACAGATTGTTTTATTTTAAGCAACTTTAGTGTATTTAACCAATCTCACCAGAACTTCAATTTTATATTCCAGTTTTTAACTAAGTTTAACTACTTCCAAGTACTGAAGTTAGCACAAGATGCTGTATAACTTCCATTGTTTTCCAGTAATGTCACTTTTCAGTCATTCCCTTATTACCTCAAAATAGTGCACGTTATTTCATCCTAAGTAGACCTTCTGTCATAAAAACACCTTATAAATGCTAAATTGATACAGAATGAAAAGTATATTTTTATTCTGTACTTGAAAATCATTATATTCTCTTTGTTGGAAGTGACATAATGTGTCTATATTAACAGATGAAACACATACTTTATTCCTTTATAAACATTTTTCCTGCTGAGTAAATGACTGTACTGCCTTGGAGAGAGAAGACATTATGCATCAAATTCAATGCCTGGTGGAACTCCTTTGAAGATTATGAAGTTACACCAGAGATTAATTTGGCCCCATATGCACACAAAAACCAGTCAGATTGCCAGACAGTTAGACCAGCAAGAATATTTTACGGTGGAAGCCAAGAGCTGCTAATGAGAAAAAGACAATGGTTTATTTTGGAAAAAAATGTCTTATGCTTTGGTTTGTAGTCTCCTGAGAGTTAACAACATTATTTGTTTCTTCAAGGGGATTAAAATTTTTGAAGTTATTAAGAATATAAATAGGTTAAACAAATTAAATTCTGTATTTGAAAAAAGATGCAACCAAAGTATAACATGAGAGTTTTGTTCCCTGTACAAGCGTTAGGGAAGCAGTCTTCTCCTATTAAGAACTGGACAGGGCAAGAAGACAGATACATCTACTACTAGCCAATGTTAATGGACCGTGAGCTGGCAAAGTGAAAAGTTGCATGTAGGTACAAACCATTCTAGATCATGAAATACCACATGCTTCAAGCGGCACAAGCAGGCTCAACCATATCTAAATCAACGCACTAGAAAAGACACTAAAAATTCAAATCTTGAAAGCCGAAATACACTGTCCTTGCTTACCCACATTCTTCCAACTAATTCCATATGACAATTTTTCAAGTAGAGTTGGCAGACTTGTGTGCATAAGTTTCCTCTTACAGGATTTGAATAATCAACACCACACAATCACACCTTCCAACAATAAAAAATTACTTTAGAATTTAACACTGCGTGGAGCTCATACACAAAAATGCAGGTTTGTATCCTGAAGAAGAAAGAGGTGAGGAGTTTATCTTCATTTATTTCACCAAATTTCATGTTGAAAGATTATCTGTAGATGATATTTGTTAACATTCTATAATTACGAGAATAGGGGTGTCACTGTAACTGACTGAGTCTCAGTACTGCAAAATCACATAAGCAGAACAGATGACCAGAAGCTTGTAATGGGGATGCTAGAATACATCCTTGATTTACTAAAATGTAGAGAGCCAAATTTATTCATGGTCCAATATAATTCATGGTCCCCACAACATTCCTACTTCTAAACTGCAGAGATATGGGTTTGATGGATTGACTGTTAGATGGATAAGGAACTGGATGGCCATGTCTAAAGAGTTGCAATCAATGGCTCAATGTCCAAGTGGAAACCAAAACTGAGTAGTATCCCTCAAGGGTCCATACTGGGATGAAGACTATTTGATATCTTCATCTATGACATAGGTAGTGGGATTAAGTGCATCCTCAGCAAGTTTGCAGATGAAAGCAAGCTGAGTGGTGCAGTTGATTCACTTGAAGGAAGGCATGACATCCAGAGGGACCTTGACAGGCTTGAGGAGTGGGCCCATGCAAACCTCATGACATTCAACAGGGCCAACTGGAAGGTCGTGCACCTGGACCGGAGCCACCCCCAGTATCTATGCAGAATGGGGGATGATTAACAGCAGCCCTGCAGAGAGGGACTTGGGGACACCAGTGGATAAAAAAATGGACAAGAGCCAGTAACGTGCACTTGCAGCCCAGAAAACCAACCGCATCCTGAGCTGCATCAAAAGAAGTGTGGCCAGCAGGTCGAGGGAGGTGATTCTCCCCCTCTACTCCGCTCTGGTGAGACCCCACCTGGAGTACTGTTTTCAGCTCTGGAGCCCCTAATACAAGAAGGTCATGGACCTGTTGGAGCAGGTCCAGAGGAGGGCCATGAAGATGATCAGAAGGCTAGAATTCCTCTCCTGTGAAGAAAGGCTGAGGGAGTTGGAGTTGTTCAGTCTGACAAGAGAAGGCTCTGGGAAGACCGTATTACAGCTTTTCAATATATAAAAGGGCTTATAAGAAAGACAAAGACAGACTTTTTATGAGGGCCTGCAGTGACAGGACAAAGGGCAGCGGTAGATTTAGATGGTATACAAGGAAGAAGGTCGTGAGACACTGGAACAGTTTGCCCACAGAAGCTGTGGAAAACCCATCATTGGAAGTGTTCGTAGTCAGGTTAGACAGAGCTTTGAGCAACCTGATCTGGTGAAAGATATCCCTGACCACAGCAGGGTGGTTGGACTACATGATCTTTGAAGGTCCCTTCTAACCCAAACTATTCTGTGATTCTATCATTCATGTAACTCAGTACCGTGACATCAGTGATGGCCTATATGGTCCATAGTGTTTGAATTTCTTAAGGAAAAACAATGAAAACCTTCTCTTTCACTTAATGGGAAATAAAGTTACTTGAATTCATATTGGGTTAAAAAAACAGGGGGGGAAGTGGAGAAAGGTGGCAGGAAACAATAAGTGGGAGAACAGGAGCAAAGGGTTCCTGAAACCAGTTGTACTCCCTAATGTCAGCAATTAAGTTTTTCACAGTTTGGGGTTTTTTTAAAAAAAAAAAAGAAAAGGTATCTTTCAAGCACTGTTTTCTTTTTCCTGCTTACAAAGTACATGCTTTTGGGATAATTTGGGCACTGGAGCTAATTCCCAGATTTTATGTTTTTACAGTACATAAAAGGCTTTAAAAGAAAGTAAATGGGGAAAATCCTAATAAAAAGGGTAGTAATCTTTACAATTCCTATTCATGGCTGTTATTGAAATAAAAATATGTATTTGGCACTTTAAGGAGAAGTTAATAACATGGTTTATGTAATCCTTCCTTAGAAATCCAGTAAGGTCATGTTGATTCAAAGCACTTCTTGATGGATAAAAATCCTCAATAAGCCTTGCATTATGAGTCACGTGATTAAAGGCAAAAGAAAAAAAAATTGATTGCCTTTTCTTCTGTCAGGAGCACCTTAATGACAAGCATAGATCTTAAAGGCAAGGTGCAGACAGCATCAAACACAGCTGGGGTGCAGACTTCTTGCAATTAACCCAACAAATGTGTCACTCTGCCAAAATGCCTTAATTACAAGGCTACTAACTAGGAGGCCTTGAGTTGTAATTCCAAGATACAGAAAGATATTCCTGACCTCCCACAGGCTAATCCTATTCCTTCTTTGTCTTTTAGTTTGTTGGGTTGTTTTTCAGTTGGGGGCTTTTGGGGGGGGGGGGGGCAGGGGGATTTGTGGGTAGACGGGTTGGTTTGTTGATTGTACAGGGTTTTTTTAATGTGGATCCGTTCCATTAACCATTGTACAATGTGGTCCCAATGACTGTTAGTCTAATACACAGGAAAACATAGTTGGAGGGGAGCTGTTTAAATTGCCTTCACCTCTCAAGACCATTTTAGGTTGATCATTAAAATACAGTCCCTATTTTCATATTTATTGCAGAAACTCACATTTAGAGAATAAGGACTGAAGTATTTAAAAACATTATTTCAAACTGAAAGACATAGTGCCGCCTTAGACTCAAAATCACATATAGCTATTTAAAATTTCAATCAGAGTCAAGCTTTTCAGCATGCAAATGATATATGTGAACAAGGCAAAAAGGACATTTAAGACACCATCCACTGTAGTACTGAAAAGAAGGATATGTAAATGTTGATATAATGCCTTGTCTCAAAATGACTTTCTTTTTCAATTCTACAGAAGTATGGTGTCTGATTCAGAGTTTCAAACACACTTTTGCAGTGTAAAAGGGTTGTCCAGACAATATTCAACTGACAATATTTCTTTAACAATCAAAAATTAAGAAGCTGGCTATGCTGATAAATAGACTGCCTGGCATGATGTAAAACATGAAGAAGCATGTCTTTAAAGAAGATTTCCACACTTGAACATCGGGATTTTCCAGTGTTTGTACACAATTTGATAGCTGTAACTAAACAAAAATGTGAATTCAAACTTAGAAGTGAATTAGGAAAAACTGACTTTAAAAAAGAGACCCAGCATTTCATAAATAGGTATTAAAGAGTACACAAGTGTATTTACTTCTTTATATATTCAAACCTCCTGAATATTTTAAACTACCTCTTACCCCTGTAGTTTGGTAGGTCCTTCTTTTCAACAAACAGAGCATAATAAACTGAAGGAGCTTGTAAACCTTTGCACTCATACAGGAGAGAGGAAGGGAGGAGAACTAGATCAGTTGTCCATCACATCCATAGGAGGCTTATGTTTCTTTTTCATGGGAAGGATAAATGTCACACAATAGGACGGGCACTAAAATGAAGCTTAGTATCCTAAAACACACAGAAACATATCATACCCTGTTCTACTTAATGAGTGTTACTGCAGACAAATACATTACAGCAATCTTTGTGAAAATGAGCTTAAGAATATTCACCCATATGAAATGACAATTGAATTACCAGAGTGATCAGAAAGATTATTTCACTAAGTAAAATCATGTTAAGTGCTTATCTGAGGACTCAAAACCCACCCATTATAGCCTTCTCAAAACCTGGAAGAGTACATCCAGAGTTATTCTGGTGTTGTTCCCAGAGCCCATTGTATGCACTGAGACCATTTCTCAAGCTCCTTTGGGTAACCTAGCCTTCAAAAAAAGTAGTGCTAAGCAATTTTATCCAGAAAAGGTGTGTTTTGCTAACAGAGTGCACAAAATTAACTGAAGAGTTAACCATCACGTAATTTGACCCCTTTTTTTTCTCAGCTTTTATCTCAGCATACCTTCTCTCTGATTACAGCAAAAATAACAGTAAAACTTTGGCTGAAAACAAGTGCCATAGAATGCCTGTTTCCAGTTATTCCTCAGCCAGGAACACTGCAATAGTCACCAAATGATTTCACTGTTCACAACAGGGATGGTCAACTCTCCTTGAGGTCTGTTCATGTTTTCTGAATATACTCAATGACTATGAGCTAATAACTGTGTCACAGTAAGAAGAGTTCTGGGAAAATTAATTTTCTGTGTTTAGCATGGTCTCGTTACCTTGGTGTCATCAAAACTCTGAACTGTTAGTGTCAGTCCCTCATTTGCAGTTCTATTATTGCTTAAGGATAATGGAAAGCTTTACACAAACTTGTAAATGATTAGCAAGACAAAGGCCTTTTCAATAGGCATTTTATGTGAGCTAAGTGGGGGGTGAAGCCTTCAGTAATTGTTCATACTTCATGGGGACTTGGCTTTTCATGAATTCATCTCAGTGTCATCTTTCATACATATTACAGTATCGGTTCATTAAAATTCTCAATGCAGCGCTGAACCTGGTCAGATTGAAATGGGGCTGACAAACCTCATGTCTGCCGCTCAGATAACCAGACCTTATGAAGGTGAAATTAGTTTTCAGGATCTGTACTGTTCACTTGATTGATTCTGTCTTAGAAGTCATATGACTTAATGTTTCCTGCATGGGCTGCCACTGTCATGCAAACATGACCTGATAACACATTGTCAGGAGCGCTCCAGCGAGCTAACAGCAATCTAACATCTTTCTACTGAGTGTGAAGTTCCATCTGAAATGTGCATATTTGATAAGCAGTTCCTCTTCTTCTATCTGTCCTTTTCATTTTCAGAAAGTTAATCTTCTCTGCTCCACTGAATCCTGTGTTAAAACGAGCTGGCTCTGAAATGCAGCAGGTGGCCCCATATGACTAAGTAAGTGGGTCGGCTGAGCCCACAAGGACAGACAGGTTTCCCCACGATCCCTGGACAGTGGCGTGGATGGGAGCACCAGTACATTGTGCTACTCAGTCCCTTTCAAGGAGATGGACTTTCAGATATCAGGATAAAAATCCCCTCGAACTCAGTTTTATTACTGCTTGGTCCTTAGGTTCTGGCGCAGGTACAGGATATAAACCATTTTTTCCTCTTGAAGATATCTTGTTAGCAGGTGTGCCATGCTATGTATGAAATCTATTTTTCCCACGTACCCTCCATACATAATCTCAGTACATTCCAGAACAATTTCAGGCAACGGCAAATTTCATGGATTATCACAGCAGTGCTTTGTTACATCTTTAGCCCTCAGCAGTTTGCTGTCTGAGCATCTGTCCCCACGTTGTCAGGGACGACCTCAGCTTTCATACCACACTAATCAAATCTGTACAATAATGTTAGCTGCCTCAGCTATTTATGTTGAAATAAAACAACAAGCTATCATATCAGTTTCTACATTCACATACCCAAATGTCAAACAGCACTTTATGGGGGCTACAATTTACTGCTCATCCACTGACCTCTCCAGCATAAATTACTCTTTAATTTAATGCAGTAATAGTTTACATTTTATGTGAGAAAGAAAGGTCTCCACAAAGCATCTCAGGAGGTATACCTGGTATCTCACAATCCCCTGTGCAGCAGTGTAAAAAGTCACCCCCAATCCTGCTCCTAGAAATAGTCTGGTAGAAGAAACTCTGGGGAGCCACCCTGAGTTAGAGAAACCCTTTCCACTCTTTCCTGGATCACTTTTAACACAGGTCAGCAGCTCTGGCCCTATTAGTCTCCTGAAGGGGTGAGGAAACTTCCCTTGATTGGTGCACCTATTTGACAGTAACTGTATATTGGTTGTCTGGATTTGCAGCTATTCAGAAGAATTTTTTTTTTTTTTTCATTTTCTAAACATTTGATAGGGTTTAAAAAAAAAAGGAAAAAAGGAAGGATGAAATATCAGTATTTTATTTCCAGCCTAAAGGGCTGACATCACAGCTTAAGCAAATGTGCTGACCTTTGTGGAAAAACTAGATAACACTACCTAATATGCTCACCATGGAAGTGATTGCAATTACATTGTTTAAATTTTGTTAATGATGTTTCAAAAATTTACCTTGAGCACTGTTAAACTTTTTATTCTTTTAAATGTAGAAAAAGGAAAGTTCTCTCAAAACATATTTTGGCAGACAGTAACACACAGGAAAAATCAAAGTTTCCTTGCTTTAACTGTTCTTCTCACATCTGTTTTCTCATGACAATGCAATTTTACTGGTGCGAGTGACAGAGTTTTCTGCCTTGTGAGCTGTGTGCTTCCGAACAGGAAGACAGGAAGAGGTTGCTCAGCACTCACATTTTTCCTCCCAAACATCTGATGTCAGCATTTTATCTCCTTCGAGAGCTTGATGCAAGCCATGAAATTAAACAAGTAGAACACTTCTCCACCTCAACTCTCAAAGAAGTCAGCAATCTACACAGAGGCTGTAGAATATAACCGTTTGCCGTATGTACTGTACAAAATCCTCTCTTACACATTCACAGCTCTGCTTAACATTATTAAATGAGCACTAGCTGCACTGCACTGTAATGAGTCCAGCTGACTTGTAACAGAAAGCAAGAGCTGACTTTCTAAGCATTTGAAAGGGCGGGAAATTGAAGAATGAAACAATACTTTATTTCCAGTCTGACCTATAGCAGTGACTTGACAGTGAGATCAGTGAACTCACTGTCCTGGTTTCAGGTGGGATAGAGTTAACTGTCTTCCTAGTAGCTGGTACAGTGCTATGTTTTGAGTTCAGCATGTGAAGACTGTTGATAACGCTGACGTTTTCAGTTGTTGCTCAGTAGTGTTTAGTCTAAAGTCAAGGATTATTCAGCTTCTCATGCCCAGCCAGCGAGAAAGCTGGAGGGGCACAAGAAGTTGGCACAGGACACAGCCAGGACACCTGACCCAAAGTGTCCAATGGGGTATTTGATACCATGTGATGTCACATCTAGTATAGGAACTGGGAAGTGGGCGCGGGGAATCACTGCTCGGGGACTGGCGGGGTGTCGGTCGGCAGGTGGTGTGCAATTGCACTGCGCATCATTTGTACATTCCAATCCTTTCATTATTGCTGTTGTCATTTTATTAGTGTTATCATTATCATTATTAGCTTCTTCTTTTCTGTTCTATTAAACCATTCTTATCTCAACCCGTGGGTTTTGCTTCTTTTTCCCGATTTTCTCCCCCATCCCACTGGGTGTGGGGGGAGTGAGTGAGCGGCTGCATGGTGCTTAGTTGCTGGCTGGGGTTAAACCATGACACTCACTTAAAATTATTTTGAAGCTATGCTGAGGCAAAAAAATATACTGAGTTGGAAGAGCAGAGCTGAAAAGTAAAACAAGTTTTTCAGCAGCAAAGCCACTGTCCCCATTAATCACATCAGCTGAAAGAGCCACACTTCTGTCCCCCCAAACTCCCTTTGAAATGGCTATTTATAGTACAATGGTCTACACCCAGCTAGATTAAGTAGGCCTCTTTTTACTATCTAATCATACATATTGTTTTAGACACACTACTGGATTTTCCACATCCATTTGCAGAAATACCACATAAAAGACTGCACTTGACCACAACTTGTCTGTGATGTTTAAGTTCCCCATAAGAGAACAAAGTCCAACAGCTACTGAAATTCAGGTCTTCCAAATAAAAAGGAAAAAAAAAATGTCACCAGGAGAAGGTGAATACTGATAAAAACAAATTTCTAGCTATATTTCAAAGCAGTAATTCCTAGAATGTCACGTTATGTATTGGCAATCAACAGGTAAACAACAGGCTAGACAATTAAAATAGTCAGTAAGCCCAGTGCTCAGAGATGTTCAAACTCTTCTGAATCATTTCCTCTATTCTAAACAGAATAGCAGCAATGCAACACTCAGGAGATGAAGGAGTCAGAGCACTGGCTATAGACAGAAGCAGCAGACACTGCTGATTCAACCATCTTGTCTGATTAATCTCCTGCCACAATAGCAAGGTCCTAATGGTCCTGATAATGCCAGTCTTACACCACTGCAAATTATTACTTCTCTTGTGATATGATTTCAAATCCTGAATTAGTTTTTAGAGATGTCTAACACATGTTGGCTCATATCAGAACTTTGGTGTTTAGCCAGATGCACACTGTTAAAACCATATCTGTATGCTACAGGAGCTCAGGAGTTCCTCTAAGTTAAGCATGACAAAGCAAAGCCTCTTTTACACCTAAATGTACTTCAACTTGCCTTAAACTAGCTCATGCATTATAAATTCCTTCTGTATTAGGTTGCTAGCTGCTATTTCTGCTTTGGATTTTGGAGATTTCCTGCCAGACAAAGGCATGTACAAAACAGTGCTAGTTTTCAGTCTCAGCAGCACTCACCTGCCATTTCACAACTTTGCGAGACCTATTAAAGTTCTTTATAAAGTTTCTACAAAGTCTTAATTTGTTAGTGAATAGTTGTAAATCAGAAATTAATATCACTAGCATAACTACTTATGGACTAGACTTAGCTGGTCTTCCAGAGGTATTTACATGGTTGATAAATCTTGATCTCAGTTAATATAAGCATTATTACATTATTAGACTTTCAGAAATTAATGCTTGAAATACACTAACTGTATTTATCATAGTCTTATGAATATCTAGTTATTTGGATCATTTTTTCTGTGCATATGTATTTCTCTCTTTGTTTGAATGCCTGGATTTCTCTCTTCCTGGAGATACAAATGCCGCTTTAATTGCACAAGTGTCACCTAAAGGTCACATGTACCCAGGGACTGCTGTCCTACATCTCCATTCTTTCAAGTACTCAACATTTTGGCTCTGCTTGGACATGGCACTTAGGCACAGGCATAACATTAAACACATAAGTAGGTCCATTGTACATAAGCAATGGGCTAAATCAGAAGAGAATGCTTAGCACCCAGAAGGGTTCAATCCCAGTTGGGCAAAGCCATACTTCATTTGTTTTGGTTTGGGGTTTTTTTTGATTGTAAGGTATTTCCTGAACACCGTCTCATAAGAAGAATGCTGCTGAGTTTGAAATGAACCCTTGCAGCCTGACCAGAAATGTACCGTCTTTATTATTTTTCTACACCAAATGTATTTCTCTAGTCCCAGCTATCTCTTCCTTCACTTTGAAATATACATACTTTTTCTCCCCATATGCTATTCAGGTTGTGGTTTTCTGATAAGCCACTAGATGACTAGATGCCAAAATGTTACCATTGCGTTTTCCTGAGAGCAATGTTACAGTCTTCCTAGTTTAGGAATTACTTTTCCCAAGGGCTCAGGGGAATCAATGTAGGAAAAGACTGAACAAGAAAGCAAAAGGTTTGTTTTGTTGAGTTGCCTTTCTCACAGTGTTCACAATGATTTTGTTCTGGTTTCAACTTTACCAGAAAATGTTCTCAAGCTGCTTTGGCAACATGTGAATCAAGGACTACAAGAAGTAGGGAGAAAATGTCAAATATTTCATTTAGGATGCAAACCCACTAAAAAAGCGTTCCTTATCCTGTGAACTTTGTAAAGATCTCCATACAGATCTCAAAGAGGTTTCACTACTAGCTTCACTTTGTAACTGGCTGCAGCAGTGATACCATGTGATCAATATGTTAAGCACATTTTACTACTAGTTTGAGCATCCCACCCAAAGAAAGATACAAGCATTGATATGTGAAAATAAGGTATTGATTAGAAAAGTTCTGTAATGCCACAGCTTCATATGCTTCTCCCTCTTTCTTTTCTCTTTCTCCTCACTACATATTTAAATATATTTACAGTACAGCAATATACTAATGTGTGTAAATGCACACAAATATATGTGTACACACAAAAATGTACCTGCTAAAAGAAAGGCCCAGTGAAAAAGCCTGTGCCCATCAGTGGTTTTGTTTGCTTTGTTTTTATGACTCTCTTGCTTGGGAGAGAGATTTAAGCAAGTGCAAACACTCAGAAACAATGCATTGACAGCATTAACTTGAGTCAAACATTGTGAAGTTAGAGCTGTGCATGCTTCTCTAGAAGTTTCTACCAACCTACTTCAGTATTGACCTATTGACCTATTGATATGTATTCAGTATTTTTCTGCAAATAAATGGACTATGTGGACCACCCAGCCTGGACTGCACTGGCCTGCAAGGGCTTTGTCATTTACACAATGAAGGCTGCAAAAGCTAATCCTTAATTTCTCACACAGGAAAATAAGATGTGTGTAGATGTATGTAAAGCATGTAGAAGTAATAGAAGATTCTTCCTGTTGGATGCGAGTCTGATAAGACAGAACCAGGAGAGCGGAGCAAGTGAAAGAGGAAGAGTTTTTTATTTTCATGTCAACCAACTGCAGTGTGATTATATTTGGAGTCAGTAAATGACAGGTGCAGACTTTTCACTGACTGTTGTGGTTAGTCTGATTTGGACGTGAATTCACCGCAATGGCAGATTTTGTACTGGTCTGCCACAGGTATTTGTATGAGTGGTAGGCAGCACACAAATAGGTTAGAAATGGAAATACCTTCAAACTGTTGTTGAATTAACTTGATAACCCCTCAGAAACAGCAATGAGCATAGGTAATTGTGGTGATAAAATGTGTGAAATTCATTTGAGTGAACTATGAATATGAAGATGATGGACTTTATCAGCCTAGATACTTCGGTGGCATCATAAATTCACGCTTCTTGTTTTATCCTCACTGTTACTCAATGGCTCCAACAACTGAACCAAAAGCTCTTGGTAAGAAGAGGTTGTGTGACCTGCTTTCCAGGCACAGCCTTAGTACTTCCTAAGATTTCATGGACCATCTGCAAGGGAAACAGGCATTGTACTGATCTTCAAGAAGGCTGAACGAGGACGAGCACCAAGCAGCTCAAATCCTGTCACTGTGTCAAACTCTGGCAAGCTCTCCTCTTACACAAGTAGGTTTGGTCAAACAAGCAATTGCCTCAGTGCAGCAGTTACAAAATGTGAGAGAGAGGGGGGAAAAAATAGGGTGTTTTCCTGCCTTTTCTTAATAAGGCTCCCAGAGTTGTGTAACTGCCTAGTAAGCTACCTGGCTTTGGCTAACTTAACCCCTTGGGCATTTCATTCTCAGAAAGCCCACAGCCACCTGGTTTTGAACAATATTGTTATGCTGGAGAGTGCCAGCTGCTGGTGGCTGTGACCTGGCTGGAGGCTTGCCCTCACTCCAGCCACTTCACTAGCCAAAGCCCATTATATTCCACAGCTGTAGCAGACTTGCTATGCTAGATGCATACTGGCTGCCCAGGGGCACTGAAGGGATTAATGAGTAGTTTTGTAGCCAGCCCAACCCAAGAATCCCATGAATAATCAATGGTACTTGAGGCTCTTCAGGTAATTGAATTGCAAACCTGATAATAACTAGAGATGTATCAGCAGCAGAATTACACTTATGTCTAAATGTACAGGCTAATGAAAAAACCCACTGATTGTGAGGATTATTTATCTACTTCTATACCTATATTAAAAAAGGAATTTCTATAAATTTGTGAATCTGATTAATGTTCATCCTCCCTGAGTCACCCTCTAACAGTGCCTAAACCATATGATTCTGGTACACCCAGTGGCAAAGTTAGGAAAGAGCTAGAACATGGTAAGATTATATGTATTTTTAAAGGTGGAAGGAAAATTGAACACTAGAAAACAGATCTTATTGAGTTAGTCATGGGCAAGCAGGTAAACAACATCACATGACTAAACATTTCTGTGTAGAATCATCTCTAATTAGGTCTTTTAAAATAAGTTCTCTTGTGTACAGAGAAATGCAGCACCACGTGCAAAGTCAGACTTCCTCTCTACAGAAAATACCAGATTAGAGCATAGGTGAATGTTACAGGTTGATGACTAGGGTGAAGAGGGATTTTCTAATGCATAATTAAAATCAGTATTGAGAATTAATGCTTTTTCTTTTCCTCTATGAGAAATGACATCAAGAGATCAAATGGTTAAATCAAAATAGCTATCAGTTTGCTATTACAAACAGAAACAAACAAGAAGGAAGAAGAAAATTCATCGCAATTATCTGTATGTTTAACTACTGAGGTAGCAAATGTGGCTTACTCAAAAGTTAGAGAATTGTTAGGGACATCATCTCTGGAAGTGGACAGAGCTAAGATTTTCCCACGGAGCTTGCTGTGTTTCTCTCAAGTGACACTGCAGCCGTCATATGGTGACTGTTTTTTCTCTTGATTACTTCCATCATTACTTTTTAACCATTAAGAAGGGATGCCTCCCAAACCCATATCTCCAGTGGTTTGTTGCCATCTCCCTGCCACAAGATTCTCCCTTTGATCAGGTAAAGCAACAGTCACATGTGGCTTAACCAAGTGTTTGCCACACTGAAGGGGACAGAAGCACATCAGAGCACAAGAGGCATGAGGAAGTGAAGGGGCATCTGTTTTCCTGGTGGATCTGTCACCAAGAATATTTCTATGACATCAGAAAGACATCTGCTTTATGAAATTTCTGTTGTCCTTCAGAATATTCCTGATCGCTCAAGCATGCTAATTGTGACTTCATCTGTTTGTAAGGCTACACTACAGCTGAAGAGATGGATATCTCCAAGGAGGTGGGGGAGTGGAATAAGAACGATAATTGTCTTTACCCATTATTCAAGTCAATTACTAGTTGTGCTTACAAGGCAAAATTAACAATCTCATTGGAGAATTCACCTTGGCAGACATCAACAAAAAAGCCGAAATTGACTATACTAGGTTATTAGTAATAGCAAGTATAAAAAAGGTGCCTCCTCATTCATCCAGCACATTAGCCCCAGAGGGCCTTTCTGCTGTCTGCTCCTATGTACTAAGTGTTACCCAAGCTCCTGTGATGCACTGTTGTTTTCTGTAATTCAGTTCATTGGTTAGACCAGGTTTCTTCCCAGTTCCTCAGAGGTAACATTTATCCACCATTTTTCAGACAAAGCTCTAAGAAGCAATGCCCTTACAACATTATTTTTTCATACAAGATCTCTCTTCCGTAATTTTTCTTTCAAAAGCTTGAGACTTATTCCTACAGCTTCCCCTTCACCCTTTCCTTCTTCCCTTCATCCCCAAATCCAATCCTCAAATGAATTGTCCAAACATAAATCCAGTACTCCCTTGCTCTGCCCTTCTTGGTCACCCCTGCAATTCTATAGCACTTTCTTTCTCCTCTTCTCACACTCAAGAATATAACACATAAAAAGCATAACATGGTTATTTTCTCTTCCAAAACAGTGACTATTTTCAAGTGGTTCCTCATTCAAAGCTCTCTTCATATGCTTTTCTCCAGAGTTTCTCTAGTTTAATTTTTTCAAATGTTCTGTGAATACCATTTTTCTCCTGTATATGTACCCGTCCTGGTTTCAGCTGGGATAGAGTTAACTGTCTTCCTAGTAGCTGGTACAGTGCTATGTTTTGAGTTCAGTATGCGAAGAATGTTGATAACACTGATGTTTTCAGTTGTTGCTCAGTAGTGTTTAGACTAATGTCAAGGATTTTTCAGCTTCTCATGCCCAGCCAGTGAGAAAGCTGGAGGGGCACAAGAAGTTGGCACAGGACACAGCCAGGACACCTGACCCAAACTGGCCAACGGGGTATTCCATACCATGTGACGTCCCATCTAGTATAGGAACGGGGAAGTGGGGGGCAGGGATTCGCCGCTCGGGGACTGGTGGGGTGTCGGTCGGCAGGTGGTGAGCAATTGCGCTGTGCATCATTTGTACATTCCAATCCTTTCATTATTGCTGTTGTCATTTTATTAGTGTTATCATTATCATTATTAGTTTCTTCTTCTTCTGTTCTATTAAACCGTTCTTATCTCAACCCGTGGGTTTTGCTTCTTTTTCCCGATTTTCTCCCCCATCCCACTGGGTGTGGGGGGAGTGAGTGAGCGGCTGCATGGTGTTTAGTTGCTGGCTGGGGTTAAACCACGACAGTCCTTTTTGGCGCCCAACGTGGGGCACGAAGGATTGAGATAACGACAAACCTGACCAGAGCTTGTTAAAACAAATTTGTTATAAGCATTCATTATATCGGTCTAATAGTCGCTGGTCATTATGTTGATTTATGTGTTCTTAGAGTTGTTGCTCTGGTTTTTAAAGCTCTATTATGTATCACTTCGCTTGCTGTATGTAGTCCCTCTTCTGCTGCTTATCATCCGTGGGAGGTGGATTAAGGTTTTCGCTTTGATGTATTGTACAACACTGGTTTATGGTATGATAAAGTCATCGGCTGTGGGATTAATCCGGTACTTGCACTCAGCATTGTCACCTTTATACTGTGGAAGCCATCTGTGGGAAACTATTAATAATTATACCATTTACCTTTCCTCCTTGGAAAACCAGTCTATGGGTGGGATACCTTTCTTCCCCTCTCCTTTCTCCTTCAGTCCAGTTACAATGGTGTTTGAGAATTTTGAAAAATTTGAATACTCTTGGGATGTTGGGACCAGCACGGTCCTAGCCCTACTGCTAGGAATTAGCATGCTTCTGAATGTGGTTCAGCTCTCATTTAAGATTAAACAACTATTTAAGAAAATCACCCAGAGATCTGCCCCAAGGCTGGATAATTATGAGTGGCAGGGTGTGTGGGATAGTATGGGCAAGTACCTAGAAAAGTGGGCACCTCCAACGTTTTGGAAATTCACCCCTGAACAAGTGCAGAATCCAGAAGAACTAGTAAAATCTTTGGAAAAGGTATGCTGTCACCCTGGCAGCTCCAGAGAGATACAAATTACTGCAACGTGCTGGGGCCTGGCCCATGCCTATCGAGCCCTGTTCGACACCACTCAGTACCCTCAAGGGGAAGAGAAGGTCTCTGGACCTAACAACAAAACGATGAGCACTGCGGTCACTCAAACCTCGGCAACAGGCACTGCAGCCCCTCCAGCCCCGGCGACGAGCACGGCAGCTACCCAAACCTCGGCAATGGGCACTGAGGTCCCTCCAGCCCCAGCAACGAGCACAGCAGCTACCCAAACCTTGGCAACAGACACCGCAGTTATCCAAGACCCAGCGAGCGGTACTGCAACTGAACCAGCAGACCAACCTGCACCAGTATCAGTTGCCCCCGTACAGAAAAAGAAATATACAAAAAAATCAGTTCGCTTAGCGAAGGATGAAGGCGAACCAGGGTCATCACGGGAACAGGAGGAAGAGGCAGAACCAGAGGTAATAACCCGGTCCCTATCCTTGAGTGAGCTGCGGGATATGCGAAAAGATTTTGGCCGCTGTATAGGTGAGCATATTATCACCCGGCTCCTCCGATGCTGGGACAATGGGGCTAATAGCTTGGAATTAGAAGGTAGGGAAGCCAAGCAGCTGGGATCGCTTGCCAGGGAAGGTGGCATTGACAAGGCAATTGGAAGAGGGACACAAGCCATCAGCCTCTGGAGGCGACTCCTGTCAAGTGTGAAGGAAAGGTACCCCTTTAAGGAAGATGTTATATGTCAATCAAGCAAGTGGACAACCATGGAAAAAGGTATCCAATATCTGAGGGAATTAGCTGTGCTAGAGACAATTCATCATGACCCGGACAACCCACAATTACCCAAAGATCCAGACGAAGTCCAATGCACACGACCCATGTGGCGGAAGTTTGTACGGAGCGCACCATCGTCCTATGCCAACTCACTGGCAATAATGACCTGGAAAGACGAAGAGGCACCGACAGTGGATGAAGTGGCTCGCCAACTCCGTCAATACGAAGAAAATCTCTCCTCCTCCCTACAAGCCTGCATTTCGGCTGTGGAGAAGCTGTCCGAGGATTTCCAGCAATTCAAAGAGGAGATGTCCTGTTGCCCACCTGTAAGGACCAATGTCTCAGCTATTAGGAGTGAGCGCTCCTCTGCCCAAGAGAGAGAATATAGAAGGTACACACCGCGAGGTGCCCTGTGGTTTTACTTATGTGATCATGGAGAGGACATGAGGAAATGGGATGGAAAACCTACCTCGGTCCTAAATGCACGGGTACGTGAGCTGCAAGGAAAAAACACCACAAAAGGGGATTCTACCAGGAAAAATGCCGCTCCGGTTTCCAAACAGAGTAGAAGGGCTGATCTTATTTCTGATCCTCTTGAAGGGACTTCTGAGCCAATTTTACGAGAAGTGAATACTGGATACTTTGACCAGAATTAGAGGGGCCCTGCCTCCAGCCAGGTGGAGGAAAGGGATAACCGGGTCTATTGGACTGTGTGGATTCGATGGCCTGGCACGTTAGACCCACAGGAGTATAAGGCTCTAGTAGACACCGGCGCACAGTGTACTTTAATGCCATCAAGTTATGAAGGGGCAGAACCCATTTCTATTTCTGGTGTGACAGGGGGATCCCAAGAGTTAACTGTATTGGAAGCTGAAGTAAGCCTAACTGGGAATGAATGGCAGAAACATCCCATTGTGACTGGTCCAGAGGCTCCGTGCATCCTTGGCATAGACTATCTCAGGAGAGGGTATTTTAAGGACCCAAAGGGGTATCGATGGGCTTTTGGTATAGCTGCCTTGGAGACAGAGGGCACGGAACAGCTGTCTACCCTGCCTGGTCTCTCTCAAGACCCTTTGATTGTGGGGTTGCTGAGGGTTGAAGAACAACAAGTACCAATTGCTACCACGACGGTGCACCGGCGCCAATATCGCACCAACCGAGACTCTCTGATTCCCATCCACAAGTTGATTCGCCAACTGGAGAGCCAAGGAGTGATCAGCAAAACTCGCTCACCTTTTAATAGTCCTATATGGCCTGTGCGAAAGTCTAATGGGGAGTGGAGACTAACAGTTGACTATCGCGGCCTGAATGAAGTTACGCCACCGCTGAGTGCTGCCGTTCCAGATATGCTAGAACTTCAATACGAACTAGAGTCAAAGGCAGCCAAGTGGTATGCTACAATTGACATTGCTAATGCGTTTTTCTCAATCCCTCTGGCAGCAGAGTGTCGTCCACAATTTGCCTTTACTTGGAGGGGTGTCCAGTACACTTGGAATCGATTGCCCCAGGGGTGGAAACACAGCCCCACCATTTGCCATGGACTAATCCAGACTGCCCTGGAAAAAGGTGAAGCTCCGGAACACCTGCAATACATTGATGACATTATCGTATGGGGCAACACGGCAGAAGAAGTCTTTGAGAAAGGGAAGAAAATAATCCAAATCCTTCTGAAAGCTGGTTTTGCCGTAAAAGAAAGTAAGGTCAAGGGACCTGCACGGGAGATCCAGTTTTTAGGAATAAAATGGCAAGATGGGCGTCGTCAGATCCCAATGGATGTGATTAACAAAATAGCAGCTATGTCTCCACCAACTAATAAAAAGGAAACACAGGCCTTCTTAGGTGTCGTGGGGTTTTGGAGAATGCATATTCCAAATTACAGTCTGATTGTAAGCCCTCTCTATCAAGTGACCCGGAAGAAGAATGATTTTAAAGGGGGCCCTGAGCAACAACAAGCCTTTGAACAAATTAAACGGGAGATTGTTCACGCAGTAGCCCTTGGACCAGTCTGGACAGGACAAGATGTTAAAAATGTGCTCTATACTGCATCTGGGGAGAATGGCCCTACCTGGAGCCTCTGGCAGAAAGCACCTGGGGAGACCCGAGGCCGACCCCTGGGGTTTTGGAGTCAAGGATATCGGGGATCCGAAGCTCGCTATACTCCAACTGAAAAAGAGATATTGGCAGCATATGAAGGAGTTCAAGCTGCCTCAGAAGTGGTTGGTACTGAAACACAGCTCCTCTTAGCACCCCGACTGCCAGTGCTGGGCTGGATGTTCAAAGGGAGGGTCTCCTCTACACATCACGCGACTGATGCCACATGGAGTAAGTGGATTGCACTGATCACACAACGGGCTCGCATAGGAAACCCCAGTCGCCCCGGAATTTTGGAAGTGATCATGGACTGGCCAGAAGGCAAAGATTTTGGAATGTCGCCAGAGGAGGAGGTGGCACGTGCTGAAGAGGCCCCGCTGTATAATAAACTGCCAGAAAATGAGAGGCAATATGCCCTGTTCACTGACGGATCCTGTCGCATCGTGGGAAAGCATCGGAGGTGGAAAGCTGCCGTATGGAGTCCTACACGACAAGTTGCAGAAACTGCTGAAGGAGAAGGTGAATCGAGTCAGTTTTCAGAGGTGAAAGCCATCCAGCTAGCATTAGATATTGCTGAAAGAGAAAAGTGGCCAGTGCTCTATCTCTATACTGACTCATGGATGGTGGCAAATGCCCTGTGGGGGTGGCTACAGCAATGGAAGCAGAGCAACTGGCAGCGCAGAGGTAAACCCATCTGGGCTGCCGCACTGTGGCAAGATATTGCATCCCGGCTAGAGAATCTGGTTGTAAAAGTACGTCATGTAGATGCTCACATACCCAAGAGTCGGGCCACTGAAGAACATCAAAACAACCAACAGGTGGATCAGGCTGCCAAGATTGAAGTGGCTCAGGTGGACCTGGACTGGCAACATAAGGGTGAGCTATTTATGGCTCGGTGGGCCCATGATGCTTCAGGCCATCAGGGAAGAGATGCAACATATAGATGGGCTCGTGACCGAGGGGTGGACTTGACCATGGACACTATTGCACAGGTTATCCATGAATGTGAAACATGTGCTGCAATTAAGCAAGCCAAGCAGTTAAAGCCCCTGTGGTATGGAGGGCGATGGCTGAAATATAAATATGGAGAAGCCTGGCAGATTGACTATATCACACTCCCACAAACTCGCCAAGGCAAGCGCTATGTGCTCACGATGGTGGAAGCAACCACTGGGTGGCTGGAAACATATTCTGTGCCCCATGCCACCACCCGGAACACTATCCTGGGCCTAGAAAAGCAAGTCTTGTGGCGACATGGCACCCCAGAACAAATTGAGTCAGACAACGGGACTCATTTCCGAAACAACCTCATAGACACCTGGGCCAAAGAGCATGGCATTGAGTGGGTGTATCATATCCCCTATCATGCACCAGCCTCTGGGAAAATTGAGCGATACAATGGACTGTTAAAGACTACATTGAGAGCAATGGGGGGTGGAACTTTCAAACATTGGGATACACATTTAGCAAAAGCCACCTGGTTAGTCAACACCAGAGGATCTGCCAATCGGGGTGGCCCTGCCCAGTCAGAATTTTTACATACTGTAGAAGGGGATAAAGTCCCTGTAGTGCACATAAAAAATATGTTAGGGAAGACAGTCTGGGTTACTCCTGCCTCAGGCAAAGGTAAACCCATTCGTGGGATTGCTTTTGCTCAAGGGCCTGGGTGCACTTGGTGGGTGAGGCGAAAAGATGGGGAAGTCCGATGTGTGCCTCAAGGGGATTTAATTTTAGGTGAGAACAGCCAGAATTAAACTGTATATTAGTTGCTATATAACCCTGCTACTGTATGTTATCCTTACTATAATTATGTGCTATATCCATAGTACTATAGTAAGAATCACTTAGATCAAGCAAGAAAAGAACTGTGATAAAACTGAGCAAAGCACAGTAGTGATGGAACCAGAACTGACTCCAGCATGCAACAATCCAACGGTGCACACCATCCTCCTGCTGAGCCAAATGTCACCTGCTTGTCACACTGCACTGAAGCCCAATTCTGCTCTACCGACTGAGAGGACTTTGCACCATCCCTCCTGCCCAGAAAGACTGGTATGACAGATGGAGCCCAGAGTCGGAAACTAAATGAACTCAATGAACATTTTATGAACATGACCCATGAACTAAAGGAATGATATCTCTGTGTGTGTATACATATATATCATTGCTCATATGTCTTAAAGGGATGGAAAGGTGATGATTGATCAGGATGTAACTAAAGGTATGGGAACTGTGCATGACGTCAATGGTATAGAATAAGGGGTGGATACTGTCCTGGTTTCAGCTGGGATAGAGTTAACTGTCTTCCTAGTAGCTGGTACAGTGCTATGTTTTGAGTTCAGTATGCGAAGAATGTTGATAACACTGATGTTTTCAGTTGTTGCTCAGTAGTGTTTAGACTAATGTCAAGGATTTTTCAGCTTCTCATGCCCAGCCAGTGAGAAAGCTGGAGGGGCACAAGAAGTTGGCACAGGACACAGCCAGGACACCTGACCCAAACTGGCCAACGGGGTATTCCATACCATGTGACGTCCCATCTAGTATAGGAACGGGGAAGTGGGGGGCAGGGATTCGCCGCTCGGGGACTGGTGGGGTGTCGGTCGGCAGGTGGTGAGCAATTGCACTGCGCATCATTTGTACATTCCAATCCTTTCATTATTGCTGTTGTCATTTTATTAGTGTTATCATTATCATTATTAGTTTCTTCTTTTCTGTTCTATTAAACCGTTCTTATCTCAACCCACGGGTTTTGCTTCTTTTCCTGATTTTCTCCCCCATCCCACTGGGTGGGGGGGAGTGAGTGAGCGGCTGCGTGGTGTTTAGTTGCTGGCTGGGGTTAAACCACGACAGTACCTGATAACACAATACTTAACTACCTAGAGGGTAACACAAGAGTAAATTGACCGTCCTAACTGTATCTTCTTCTTACTTAATAATGTGAAGTTAATAAGCTTGAGCTCCATCCATAACTAAGGCTTTCATACCAAAGTAGAAGAGGCACACTGTTTGAAAAATCACGATCTTCCTTAGAGTCAAGGTTTAAGCCCAGCCGGTAACAAAGCACCACAAAGCCGCTCACTCACTCTTTCCCCGCCGGACCCAGAGAGAAGAGGAGAAAATATAAAGAAAAGCTCGTGGGTCAAGACAAGGACAGGGAGGGATCACTCACCAATTACGGTCATGGGCAAAAGACAGGCTTAACTTGGGGAAGAAACAAAATCAATTTAGTTTATTACCAATCAAATCAAAACAAGGATACTGAGAAGTAGAACAAAACCTTACGACACCTTCCCCCCACCGCTCCCTCCTTCCCGCCTCAACTCCATTCCCGGTTCTCTCTCCCTCCTCCCCCCGGCAGCGCAGGGGGACGGAGAATGGGGGTTGGGGTCAGTTCATCACACCTTGTCTCTGCTGCTCCTTCCTCCTCAGGGGCAGGACTCCTCACACTCTTCCCATGCTCCAGTGTGGGGTGCCTCCCATGGGAGACAGTCCTCCATGAACTTCTCCAGCGTGGGTCCTTCCCACAGGCTGCAGTTCTTCATGAACTGCTCCAGCGTGGGTCCTTTCCCCAGGCTGCAGTCCTTCAGTCACAAACTGCTCCAGTGCGGGCTTTCCCATGGAGTCACGGCCATCTTTGGGACATCCACCTGCTCTGGCGTGGGGTCCTCCACGGGCTGCAGGTGGGCATCTGCTTCCCTGCTCCTCTCCGTGGGCTGGGGGGGGACAGCCTGCCGTCTTGTCTCACCACAGACTGCAGGGGCATCCCCTCCTCCGGCGCTCCTCCTCCCCTCCTTCCTCACTGACCTCGGTGTCTGCAGAGGGGTTCCTCTCACATTCCGATCCCCCTACTCACTGCAGGTTCCCCTTCTCAAATCTGTTCTCCTTGAGGTGCTACCACCATCACTGATGGGCTCGGCCTGGGCCAGTGGTGGGTCCGACTTGGAGCCGGGGAAGTTTCTAGCAGCTTCTCACAGGAACCACCCCTGCAGCCCCTCCCCCGCTACCAAAATCCTGCCACACAAACCCAAAACACTTAGTGTTGAATAAACGCTGAAGGTACCTTCTGGTTTTACTAGAAAATTCCCCAGAGTATTGCTTCTGTAAAAGCTCATATCAGCCTTCATCTCAGTAGATATTTAATCCCATAGAAACCCAATCAAGATGAA